>NC_070628.1:3627338-3685725 GCF_947347685.1 Pleuronectes platessa | reverse complement strand
TGAGAATCATCAGCCTTCCTCCACTTTAACTGATCCACGTCGTAGATTCTCAATATCTCCCCACACAGGTTGGATTCTACCTGAGACGCTGAACAGCCGACTTCTCCGTTTCATATATATAATGGAAAATAAATTGGCTTGACAAAAAGATTACTGGTGCACGTTCTATAAAAGCCGAGGCTGCGCGCCAATTTAAAAAGTATTTATCCAGAAACTTTAATTTTCTTTTCTCTCGCCAGAGAAGTGTGCACAGGGGAAGATGAGTCCGTGATGCAGCCGGTTCAAAAGACAGATTGTGTAGCTAGAGATAACGCACAACAGGACAATAATCTAATTTAACTTGATTTGCTTCTTTTTTATTGAAATCTTTTCCCAAATTGCTGATAATCCGGATTAAACCCTCAGCAGCTCCACGATTCAGTCAGAGGTAGAGCTGCTGAGAAATGTATAATGATGTTGTGTTAAATCCAATGCTGTGACATCATTTTGTATTAATCTTAAGTGAAAACGTTAGTTGAGAACAGGGACCTGTCGTAAAAACCTTATCTCCACAACATCTGCCGTGTGGGAGCATTTTGGATATCGGAAAAATGGCGAAGAAGATGAGAAACGTATCGGCAGAAAATGACTGACAAAAGTTCTCTGTGTGTTTTGTTATAACATTCTCTAGGTGTGTCATTGTGTTGTGTGTTCATTGTGTTGTGTGTTCCCCCCACACACTTTTCAGAACCTCCTCGTCCCCTGTCATCAAAATGGGAACACCCTGAAACCACCAACACTGGAGTCTGACTGAAGGAAACCACAAGGTCACAGGTTCAGATCCCGTGAGAGTCGACAGGTTCCTCTCCACTCGGCTGGGACACGAAGATTAAACAGGAACATTCAATAAAGAACAAGGAAACAGAAACCTTCAGGTGCTCCAGCTGTTCGGCCGCCTGACAGAACGTTTCCCTCTTTTCAAATGACGAGTGCAGCTTCAGCAGAGCCCGGAGCTTCACTGCGCTCCCCTGATTTGTGCGTGTGCGTCTCTGGCAGGTACAGATGAGTTAGCAGACCCACAATAAAGTGTTTAGAGCGGAATATGCAGCCGGAGCCTCGAGGTGCTGAGCACACGCTGCTGCTGACTGTGGATTCACGAGCAACACATTTGCCTCCTTGCAAAAACATGCCACAACTTGGATATTTATTTTCTCGTTGTGCAAGTGTGTAGGGGAGTGTGTGCCTGTGTGTGTGTGTGTGTGTGTGTGTATGTGTGTGTGTGTGCATGTGGTCTCTGTATTACACAAGATCTGTTTAAACAGTCATATTAAAGACTTATCTCCCTGAAGGGGACAGAAAGTGAGTTCCCATTACAAGAATCATTAAATTCTAAGGTGAAGGGATGTTTAGCGACATGACTGTGTGTGTGTGAGTGTGTGTGTGAGTGTGTGTGTGTGTGTGTGAGTGTGTGTGTGTGTGTGTGTATTCTATCACTTCATTTAGAGGCACACTTGCAGAAAAAACGCTTAAACACCTCCTACCATTTCCTTCCTCCTGCAACCACAGACACACAAACACACAACCACACACTCCACGGCAAATGGTTCTGCATTTGAAGCTTTGGTTCTCCCTCAACCAGTAAACACACACACACACGTACACACTTACAGACACACACACACAGGCACACTTTAGCTGTCAGCCTGATCTGCCGGAGCGTGCATCTCGCCTCAGCCAGGCTATCAGCCGTAGCTCTTGTTTATTTATATCTGTGACTTGGCGAGGATTCACATACAGATTGAACTGTCGCATACAGCCGAGCAGCAACACTCGCTCAGAGCCACAGGGACACAGCCACTCACACACACACACACACACACTCACACACACACACATGTGGACACATTTAAGTAATAATCCAAACAAGAGAAACTTGTGCAATCGTACAGCGCAAAACACTGAGACACAATTACTGTCAAATGAATTGTTCCTTCTACACACACACACACACACACACACACACACACACACACACACACACACACACAAAGAGAGAATATTTGCGTTTAGGGGAATAGTAACCTCACAAACTCCAATAGCATCAGAAGTAAAGAGAGGAGAAGTGGACAGAACAGAAAAATTGAACCTGACAGCAGAGGGATTTCTGCTTCCTCATCATAAATGTATCAACCACACAGACACACACACACACACGCACACACACACACACTATAAGCAACATATCCTTCCCACCCTCAGTCCTGAATAATTGAAGCAGCCTTTAAACTGACTGTCAGTGGAAAGTGGCCGTGAGAAAGCTTTGCTGTCTGGCCTCTGTCCTCATTTGTCTCCTAATGGACGAGACGCCATCGGACGAGTTGGACTCTCGGGTCAAAGACGTCAGAGGGATTATTTAGTTTCTTCACACATTTCACTGGAGCTCTGATCCACGGCAGCAAGTGTTTTAAATAACGACCCAGAGGAGCAAACGAGACATGAACACACATTTGAGTCCATTTACACATAATAGTGTTTTGTACGATCCTGTAAACATTACATATATTAAACTTTAATTCCAAATGAAGCCTCTTTTGTAAAACATTCTACTGTGTTTTAAAAACTAGAGGTTATTTAACTTATTATTCTATGATCTAACGATTTCACTCAAATGAACTTGTCCCGAGTCTTGTGATAAATCCCATTAGCGTCTGACTTCTTGTTGCTTTAGGACTGATTTCTGGACACGTCATTGATTTCAACATCAGGAGAAGACACATCCTACATGTTCCCTTTCAGATCTGAGGTCAGGAGCTGCAGCGGGAAAAGATTTGACGATGAAAACAAAAAAACTTCAGACGACGGCAGAAGGACTGGAGATAAAACAGCCGGTCAACAAGCAGAGAGATTCTCATATGACGGGAATAAAAGGCTTTCGATTGCATCTTCAATCTTAAAAGCTTAAACTGAATTACCAGGCTCCGGTAATGCAATGTTGAGGAATTGATGCAAACACAATGATGGACTACACTAAACTGTATTTTAAAAAGTCGACTAACAAGGTTTAAATGCTGAATGGGAAAGAAAAGAACAACTCACTGTATCCATGAAAATACAAAACACACAATATACAGAGAGAAGTGAAGAGTCAGCAGAAGAGACGTCATCAAACCCGACAACGGAAACTACAACAAGTTCTCCAGCTTCACGACTGATTCCAGCATCAAGTCCAAGGTTCAAATGTGTCTTCATCAGCTGGGACAGGAAGAGGACGTTCATGTTAAAATGTAGTTTCACCGGAGAATTCAAACAAAGCTCTGGTTTCCCCAAAGTGCAGATGTTCACTGAAGCCCTGAAACATCAACCTGAGGAAAAGAACTCTGAACTACATCTGGTCCCGATGAAGCAAATCAACAAAACCCTTAGAGATCTCTCCGTCCTTATTAATAACTACCTAGTTTGTGGTTACACTATGTTGTCATCAGCTTGTAGTAACACAACCATGGTTCAGTTAATACAGCTCACTTTAGTTTTTGAGCCAACAATAACAACAATACACCACAAAGTGCATATTCACTAAAGGCCCGGCGCTGTTTGTAGTAGCTTAAATTACCATAAAAACAAAACTCTATTGTGAGATCATCTCAGGATCTCATGTGTTTCCTGTTCAGGCTCCGACTGCTCACGTCTCATTGGCTGAGAACTCGTAGCCTGGATTTCAGCACCACGGACAGAGGCCTGTGAAGATGAGCTCTGAAGGTTTTCAGCACCACGGACAGAGACACACGCTTTATTCAGTCTCTGCCAGTAGGGGGCGTGAGCAGCTGAAGCTCATCGACCTAAAGGGGACATATTATGAAAATTCCAATTTTGTAGAGCTTCTACATGTTAATTTGTGTATCTGGCATGTGTACCGTCCCAAAAACAACTCCTGTGATTTGTTGTGGTTCCTCTATGTCAGAAACGATATGCTAGAGTGCGTCCACAGACGGTCTACATGGCATAGCCCCAAGACCGACTTGAGACTTCCTGTTCGAGGGATCAAGACAAAGTTTTGTGAGGCCACTGAGACATTCAACTCTGAAAACCCAAATCTGTAAATCTGTGTTTCAAAGTGAATATTTGTGCCAAATTTAAAAGTAAATTCCCGAAGGCGACCTTGAGACGTCGTGTTTACCAGAACGGGTCGACCACAGAGCCGGACGCCTCTGACCGCCGGCTGTCGGCGCCACTGAGACATGAGAGCTTCACCTGTCGCTGGATATTACAACAGAGAGAATGAAAAAAAAAACACAAAAAGCTTTTTACTATTCAACAGTTGTCAGAGCCGATAGAGAAAATCCCAGAGACCGGCTGACACCTGTAGACAGAGCTCCACACTGAACTCTGATGAAAAAGCCCCGGGCCCTTTCTCTTTTCTTTCTTTCTTTCTCTCCGTCCCGTCTCCTCAGCGGTGGGGGGGGGGGGGGCTGGCTGCTTCTCGACTTGATCCTTGTTCAGAACCGCAGACCAATCCAGAAATACAATAAACTCCACTGGCCTCTGGCTGTTTCATCACCATTCAGCCCGGCGCTCATCTGCAGCATAACAAATACGTCTGACCCGGCGAGGATCCTTCACACGGAGGAAAGGCTCCAGAGACACAAAGAGTTCTCATTAATAATTAAAGCCTTCCTCTCTATGCATAAACGTATTTATGAATCTTATAGATATTATTCTTATACTGTTTTGGCTTCTTTTTTATTCTCTCGTGTTTATTTGTTTTGCTTTATTCCTTATTCAAATAAAAGGAGGAAAATCACAGCTATAAACTCCTTCTACTCTTTTCCTCAGCGGTTAAACACGTCATCTGGACTTTAGTAATCAGACCATGTCGTTATCTGGTTATGTTTTCATACCAGATGATCTTGAAACCTGGTGGACACTGGCTCATGGGTTGAGAAAGAACTCAGTAAAGCTCTGTAGAGATTTGGACGAGTCACAATTGTATTTTGACACTTTCCCCGTATTCTGAAATAAATACTAATCCTATATTTCTGCTAATTGTTGTGTGTCTTATGGTTGTGTTGTCGTTTACTAATCATTTGTACTTGTGTGTCTTCCTCACGCCGTTTCCAGATGTCATACAGTTGTGATTAATTACTTCTTCTGCTGAGGAGGTTGTGTTTTTTTCACCACTATGTTTGTGTGTCTGCAGGATTACACAAAAAAACTTGCTGCAAGTGTAAAGTATGAACCAAACCAACACACCACTGTTCCAGCCCTAGGCCTTAATATTTCATATTTCATAATAATATAAACGTCACAGCTCCTTCTGCACTGAGCTGTGAGATAAAGTGTCACATCCGTAAAAAGTCAAATACAAACACAATCATCAGGATTTGTATCGTCAGCGAGCTCATGTTGAAAACTGCTTTTTGATTGATGCATTTAATCTTCATTCAAATCAAACAGTTCCGAGGGATTTGAATCATAAACTCCAGCTCCCATGATACCGTGTGATGACCTGATTTCTCTTAACGGACCGCTGCCGCCTGTCTGTTACATTCAGAGTTATCACCCACAACTAAATGATTATTGAACGTGTGGTTTGCTCCACATGCATCTGATTCCTCTGCTGAGACACAACCGAGATGTGGGTCAGGAGCTGAGAGACGTCCTCTGAACATTGATCTAATCCGTCTCCTTCAATCTAGTTCATTTCTATTTTCCAACCGAGAGAAACGTTCAAAAAGTGTCAGGTTCAGAAAATACTGCTGAGGCTGCTGGTTCACTCACACTTTGTTGTGGTGTCACGGAATTGAAAAACACAGGTCACGGACAAGTTCACCTTTTTCTGCAGGTTTGGGTTTTCGTTTGCGATTTGAAAAAAATTAAAACAGGAGGAAGTGGACATGCATCGTCCAATCCTGGTCAAACGTGTCTGGGGCGGGACCTCATTATTGGATCTAAATGACACAATCGGAATCCATATCAAGAATATTGTGGCTTCGTTGGTTGGTAATGGTGGAGATGTGTCCTCCATCTTTATTCAAGGCCTATAGTTTAGAGTAAGCGTCCCTATCGAGACAGACAGAGACTCTTTTGTTCCATTTCACCCTCTGATGTTTATCCTTCTCACTCAGTTGATCAGAGTCGTGAGGTCACAGTGTTGATAACCTTGTTGTCACCGACACAGTGTGTGTTTAACAGTTTGTTCAATGACCCAAACTAAAGGGGACGATGAGAACTTGGCCTCAGTCTGTAAACGGTGGATGAAGCAGATCCCGGTCGAGCTGATTGGCTCCTGGACATCGTCCTCAATGGAGTTTGGTGATCCCTGAGGACGAGAAGAAGCCTCTTCCAGAACGGTGGATATTTTCACAAATAAAGAGTGTAAGGTGGGACAATGAGTCTCATGCTCAAACACACACACACACACACAGACACACACACAAACCTGAGTTTCAGTTTAACGTTTGCCACCGAGCTTCTCTGGAGGCAGAGATAAGATCGGGAAATTAAAACTCAGCGGGTGGAGCCAAACAAGCATTCACCAGTTCTTCAGATCGACTCCACATGAGACACGATGTGGTGCAGGAAGCAGGAGCTCCAGAGAAAAGATGGATTTGAAATGTTTCTAAGAAAAAGGAGACGATTCCTCATCTGAAGACGATGATAAACGTCTCTTTACACCTTCACACAAAAAGATCTTGGAGCACACAAGACTTTAGCCACTTTTTTACATTAATTCTAGTGATAAACTGAGTAATTACAAATGGAGTCACAGAAAAATATGATCAAGTTAAAGTCTAGCAGCACATTTATCTGTCTATAGGAAAAGCTTGATTTCACTTTAGCTCACTTTAGTTTTTTGAGGCATTTAACTAGTATAATTAATTAAAGACTGAAAAACAATACACCACATAGTGCATATTCACTAATGGCCTGGTGTTGATTGTAGTTACTTAAATTACCATAAAAACAAAACCTTATTGTGACATCATCTCAGGTTCTCGTGTGTTTCCTGTTCAGCTTCCGACTGCTCACGTCTCATTGGCTGAAAACTCGTCTCTGGATTTCAGCACCACGGACAGAGGCCTGTGAAGCTGAGCCCTGAAGGGTTTCAGCACCATGGACAGAGACACACTTTATCATGAGGATGTGTGAAGAAGCTGCAGCTCCACATCTAGAAACCTGCTGATGGACATTATGGTCATTTTTCTTCTAAATAAAACCTTGATAATATTATTCCTTTCTTTTTAAAAACAGGGTTGAGGTCTGAGGGAGGAAGAGGTCTGGTCCCGGTCCAGGTCCTTGTGTCGCCTCTACCTCCGGTGTCATGTGTGTCACGGCCGCAGCAGGACTCAACACGGCAAGTGTTGACTGAGGGTGAACGTGTGAACTCGTCTCCTGGCAGGACGCACCTCAGTGTCTCAGTGTCTCAGTGTCTCAGTGTCACAGCCGCAGCCCACAGTGGAAAGGACCTCCGCTGCTTCTTCAGCTCAGGTGAGAATCACAGGGAGCGCGTGGAGCCGAGCCGCCGCAGCAGAGTCCAGAGTGATGAAGTCGATACTGAGATGATTGAACTCACAGCCGGGAAACTGGTCCAATATATAAACTAACTCAAAACACGCAGCTCAGTGAGAGAACTGCAATGTTTAGGATGAATAATTCTGTTTCAAAGAAGCTCTTCACATCAGTTTTCTGGACGTTAGTGTCACTTTTTAAAAGACTTTGATGTCAATTTGAGGAAAATCTGGTTGAATTCACATCAAATTATTTTTCAAGGGACAGAAGCTGTGATGCAAAGATTGGAATAAATCTTTGTTTCCATTTGATCTGGTTAGTTTTAGTTTCACATTATAATTTATTTACACACATATGTACGTCGTGTTGTCATCACCTCCTCGGGCTGCGTCTGTAACTAACTTACTTCCTGTGATTGGTCCAAAAGTCCAATCAAGACTTTAACTTCAATCAACTAAAGATTCAAAGAATATTCTGAGCTCATCTTCCGCAGTTTTGCATAATCTCACATAAAGAGGCGTTTCCTTTCTTCTCCGTCAGTTCCCAGTGGGGGGGGGGGGGGGGGCACACTCTGCATGATGGATTTGGCTTTTAAGTCCATGACAGGACACGGTTTAGGTTTGATAAACACTCGGTGCTCACGTCTGACAAGAAGCTGGAATAAAAGAGCTGGAGGCAAACCTCGGTTTTTAAAAAGAGTTATTTAATTGAGTGTTTCTAACAGGAAGGGTTGCATGAAGCAGCTGAAGTTGCAGGTGTGTGTGTGTGTGTGTGTGTGTGTGTGTGTGTGTGTGTGTGTGAGTGAGAGAGTCGGGACGCACAGAAAAATGCAAGTGCTACAGATTCATGCAGAAATTATAAGCGTTAACTGCACTGTCATGGTTTGGACCAGTCAGTCTTTAAAACAACCTCACTCACACACACACACACACACACACACACACACACTCACACACACACACACACACACACACAGACGGTCAATAATCCTAATTGCTGTCTGTCACGGTAAAGATTCCAATAAGCCTTAGACCTCCCTCCCCTGGCACCCAAACAAACACACACACACACACACACACAGACACACACACACACACACACACACACCTCCCTGTCCATCCATTACGTCCTGTAACTCTTGTCAATCATCCACTATCACTTCTTCCGTTTTCTAAAAAGAAAAAATCTCCATCTCCCTTTCATTCTCATCTTTAGTGCACGTACAGCATCTCTTGCTCTTTCTCTCAGTTCTCACTCAGCTCCTCAGTGTCTGAATGATGGAGAAATGAGCCCAGGACCCTCTGATGCTGTGTGTGTGTTGTGTGTATCACAGACAACATGCAAAAACCAAACCAACCAACAGACCTCGTGGAAAAACCATGAAAAATCACCACTTCCCTTCTTCATCTCAAAACGTCTCTCGACTCTCTCTGTTCCACCTTGATCCAACATTAAGAAAACCAAAGTATTTAAATTTAATTTAAAAACAGCAAAATGTTAAATACATCTCGATTGTGTACCTGCTGACAACAGGAACTCATTTCTATGAATATGTTGCTTTCAGGCGCTGGTGTGATTTCAGAAAGCGCATTCATGATAACACATTATGTGCCTGAGCGAGTCGACCACGGTGATTATCAGACAGATGATATAAACACTCAGAGCACAAACCCTTAAAGAAAAAGAAAAAGGATTGATGGTTCGCTAAACATCTAATGATGTTGACAGAGAAAAGATAAAGAGATGCTGCAGATTTTGATGTATTTCAGGGTTTGTGCTGAGTTTCAGGCTCTAACTCTCACCCTGGTCACAGGAGTCTGCCCCCCCCCCACACACAAGAGGTTCCCGTGCAGCAGGTTGATTGGTCCATCAGGATCACAGCAGGCCCAGTTAACAAAGAGGAGGCATCAGCTCATTTACACACGTACACGTTCAACACGTCAGCTCCCTGTTGCTCCCCCCCCCCCCCCCCTCGGTGGAAACGTGTCCTCACCCGGAGCTCGACTGAATTAAAGCGCAGGGGGAGAAGCTGAGATTTGAATTACACAGCGTCACCGGTCAAGGTCACTTCCCCTCAACAGCTTTTCAAAGAGCGGATTCTTCTCCAGAAAGCCTGATTCCCATGAATGAGTCTCTACTGAGGTTAGAGACTGGACTTTAGTGTGTGTGGGTTTAGAGATGCTTCGGCTGCCGAGTTTACTTCCCTCATTTTAACCTCAGGACTTAATTTCAGACATTCAACAAACAATTTAGAAATTAAATGTTTCCACTGTGGAGTCAAATAAACTTAAAAACTAAAAATCTAAAGCAGATTAATCTTTCATGATTACAAACTAAACACATGTAAATGTAAATTAACCGAAGACTGCTGTAAAAAAGGCTGCAGCTGGAGTTAAACAATGGAATGCCACATGTGTTTGTGTGTCTGCATTTCGGTGAAGGACACAGGACACAGCAGCGGGTGCTCTCAGGCTGCGTGACAAACACAAGGCAACAAATACAACACACATTCTGCAGGGAGAGATTTAAAAACACCACACAGGCAAAAGCATTTTGGGCCAAAAGCAAACAGATGTCTTCATATAAATGAAGAGTCCTCATGTGTTTGTAAGGAGCCGCACAACAATACATCAACACAAAGCTGCACACTGGAGGATTCTCAACAACACAACAGTCCATGTTGTGTTCCTTCAGCCCCAGTTTGAGGTCCAGTAACAGCAGGTTCTGGTTCAGAGACGTGAACGTGGACCTTCAGTGAGGAGACGAGTGTCTTCAATGTGAAGCTGCAGGGACACAGACCGGTGCTGCTGCTGATCCAGAACCTGTCCAACTATCAGACTCACTAATGAGCCCTGGTGTTGCAGAGAGTGAACACAGGCTGTGTAGTTCATCTTGAGTCACTTCACACTGTGCTGCTGCAGTAAACTCTCACTAATGCACCAAATGTGTTGCATGAAACAGCTCAGAGTCTGGAACCCATCCGGAGAGGCACTAAGACTGTGTGGGTTGTCGTCTTTTTAAAACACAAAAACCAGAACCTAAATTACTTTGTGCCAAACAACAACCCCGTCTCAAACCTTAACTGGAGCCTGAGGCTGCTTCCCAGAGACCTTTGTAGGAACAGTGTGTGTCTCCACTCGAGAGGACAGGGTCTAAATGAACTTCAACACAAATCTCTTTAACCCTCAGAGAAGTTCCTGCTCTGGAGAAGCAGAACCCAACTGAAGTACAGGAAGCTGTAGGGACGAATATTCAGAGTCAATCTCCGCTGTAGCTCGTAAAATCTGGTAATTTGCTTAATCTCCCCCCCCCGATCTTTCGACCCTGGTGGAACCACAGGTGAACACAAGTCTGCAGAAACCTTTAGTTCCTCTGAACGTGGGTTGTTGCTCCGGATCTCCATCCCCCTGATCCTAGCAGGGCTCTCAATCAAAACACCAGCACGTCTGTGGAGGTGTCACCAGATCAGCTGCACAGAAGCTACTCTCTGTTGAGTCACAGTGTTCATGAGGCGGACGACTGTTGGGAATTGAACCCGTCACGGCTCCGGAGCGACTCACCCCACCCCCCCGCTCCACGGGACGAGAACACGCCGGGCGTCCGAGGCCACGCGGCCCCGGCAGAGCGGCATGTGTTGCTCTGTAATTACACACAATGTGTTCTGAAGACATCAACAGACTAAATAATTTGGATAGAAAACACCACTTCCAGCTCCGTGGTGGACCGGAAGAAATGTCTGGTTCCGGAGAACATGGTTCTTAGATTAGATGAAATGAAAGTTTAATGATCCCTGTTGGGAAATTGGGTCATTTCGCTGAAGATAGAAAAAAAGGGAAAGTTAAAAAAAAGTTAAATGTAGATGTGGACTTTGAGATCTCAGTAGGTATGATACAAAAAACACATCATTCAAAACATCACACTGGAATGAGGACGCACAACTTCCAGAAGTTTTTTTATATTATATTATTTAATTATTATTAATTTTGTACATTGTCTATGTACAGTCAAGGTCAATCCCTCATTTATCAAACAGCCACATTCACAATCACCTACTTGCTATTTGAATTGTTCTCTGTTAACCTGCCTGTGTTTGACCTGAGGGAGGAAGCCAAAAGAAACAGCCACAGGAAGAACATCAACCCAGAACCTTCTCTGGTGATGGTGCTAACCGCTGCACCACCATGCCGACGACCTATCGGCTCAGGTCTTACTGGAGGTCAGTCAGTCTCTGCTCTTATATCTCATGTCTCTTTACACACCAGGCTTCTCTACTTTGTCCGGTCCGACCTGTCCCAGTTCCAAACACGTTCTCATCGCTCCTTTCTGATTTTGAAAGTGTGCGACAGGTCATTAGCTGCAATCTTTCCCAGTCGTCCCTTCAGGCTGAGCAGTATCTGTCCCAGTTAGAGTGAGGAGCCGTGAGGGAGATGGTTCCTGAGTTCTCCTCACCCGGAGTTGAACAGCAGCAGACACTTCATTTGTGAGATAAGGTTAGTCGTCCGGAGTCGGACCTTCCCGCTCACTTCTGACAGCAGAGGAAGAAGAAGAAGAAGAAGAAGAAGAAGAAGAAGAAGAAGAAGAAGAAGAAGAAGAAGAAGAAGAAGAAGAAGAAGAAGAAGAAGAAGAAGAAGAAGAAGAAGAAGAAGAAGAAGAAGAAGAAGAAACGCCTGAGTGAGATCGACGGGGAAAAGTCAAGAAGAAAGTTTCTGACAGAATCCTCCGGTGTGGTGTGAGTATCAGACCACGTTGAGCAGCAGCTGAGTTTCTTTGGACCCGTTTCAAACCAATGAGGCGAGTGGTCAGAATGAAATAAGGGCTGATATGAACAGAAATGAGAGTTGAAACAAATCAGCCTTTATCTTCCAGCAGCTGCAGAGTCAAATGGAAACTGGTACTTTGCTGCGATCAGTGAAAACTGAGATCAGACGGTTGAAGTAAAGGCCAATTATGTTTCCACTCTCCACTGATTCTGGTGTGGAGAGAGAGGGAATCGTTCCTCCTCCTCTGTAAAACATCCTCTAATCAGACCGGGATCGAATTAGCAGAGCACGAGTCATGTTCCTCAGATACATGGAGTGGATCTGCTCGGGTCCGCCTGCAGGTCTGTCTTCTCCCAATGAGAAATCAAATGTGATTTCGTGAAGAGTTTCTTTTGCTAAATCTGCTGCATCTATTCTGTGAGTCAAAGGTTTGATCCTAGAATTCAAATTAGGACTTTAAAAGATTTATAGAACTGGATTACAGATAATAAAATATATTTTTTCAAAGTATGAACACTTGTGGTTGCCCAACATGTCTATGGCCTTGCAGGGGTGTTGCACCAGGGTGGGGCAGGTAGGCCCCCGCGCTGAAAAGGGGCCCCGAGGCCTCATGCTACTCACTTTCTGCCGAATGCTTCATGATTTCAGGAGTTTGATTGAACTCTAGAACGTCTCAAAGTGCGTGTGTGATGTGTCCATTTTGCTCAAGGCCCCCAAACGCTCCTGCTTTCAGAATATATGATTCATGAGCTCCAGGGATTCACTTTACTCTGAAAAACTAAAAAAAAAAAGGAGGAAGAAGGAGCGGAGAGAGAGAGCAAAAACAAAATGGAACGTGTGCATATGAGATATGGAACCCTGCGGGGGTTTCTGAAAACATCTCACCCCCCGACAGAGGAAAACAAAGTTGATATCACAGAGAGAGGCATGAGCAAACAAGTGAGTACAAAACCATGTGAAAAGTTAATGGCTCTGAAACAAAACGTAGAAATACAAAGAAGGAACAAAGAGAATTAAAACAAACTGGATCTTTTAACCTAAACACAGCGTGAGGACGCCCGGAGGCAGAGAGCGGCTGCTCCTGTACAAACAGGAGCTGAGGTAGTAAATGAGCTGATCGCACTAGAAACACAACTTCAATGGAATCGGCCTGTGATGAAGAGGCCGGTTGTGGGTCAAACTCCTCCCGACACCATTCGCTGGTGATTGGAAGTTGATCTAAACAGATGATCTCATCATACGACACTGCAGATATATAACCCGAATGTCTCAGACTGAATTACAGCCTCTCCAGTTTGGACTCTGGCAGATTTGTGTCTCTATGAAAGGAGCAGTGAGTGTGTGAGCAGAAGCCCGACATCTGACCAGGAAGTGTCACCAATCGGTTGTTGTGTACTCGTGTTTACAACCAAAACATGGCAGCAAATGTACGACAGTAGAAAAGGGAGTCAAACTTTAACCAAACACCAACAACCACGTGATGAAGCCGGCAGTCCTCCTCCATGTTTGTTCTTATTATGAACATTTGATCATGTGACTTTACCCAAGTCCCCTCTCAGGGATCTTTAACCCCTTATTGCCTGAATTAATTTCCAATTATACAACAAAAATATCACTGGTGTTTTTGGCCTGTCATACAGATGATAAATTAAGTGGAGATTGTTAATTTCAATATAGCATATACAATAGATATAAATTTAGGTATGAGGCAAATTAGCGACATTAGGCATAATGGGGCATAACCTTAATTTAACAAATTTTGGTATGTAGATTATTATATTGATGCTGCTTTTGCTTTAATTTGAATAACAACATATGTTTTCTGTACAATCATATCTGTTCCATCATAACAGTATTTCAAATACAGCTTAATACCTCAAAATAACTTTTCTGCACAGTCCCAAGGGGCTAGTATGTATTTTCCACTCCCACCACTAGATGGCGGCAGAGTGCTTCCAATACCTTCCTTGGTATGTGTAGTATTTGCACCATCAGGCACAATCGTCACCTCAGCGGCATTAAGACCGATGTGGGGTTTGAGGCAAATTTGCGACATTTGTCTACAAGGGGTTAAAGATTTGATCCTGCGCCTGAACAATGCAGAGGATTGTGTTGCCGTTGTGCAGAAAACCTCCCCCTGCAAACAGTCGGGAGAATTGGACACAGACACACAACCACTCCCACTCACACCCACGGTCAATTCAGAGTCACCAGTTGACCTCAGCTGCCGTTGGACTGTGGGAGGAAACCGGAGAATCCAGAGAAAAACCCTCTCAAGCCTCCGAGCCGAGCAGCGACAGAGTTAATCTCCGCTCCACCACCGTGCCGCCCACAGGAGATGGATTTAAACTTTGGAGCGTTTGCACAAATGACCGAAGCTGCAGTTTCTCTAAGGGAGAAATCTCACAAACCTTCTGGCTTCTGGAAAAGACCGTTTCAAATGAAGGGAATTTCCCGGGTTGTGTTCACTTTACACAGAATATAGACACGTGTCTGTCAAAGACGCACAACAGCTTCGAGACGGTTTAACGTTTGTTCTCAGCACAACAACAATCCCCCCCCCCCCCTTTGACTTTTGAATGATATTGTCAATCACTCCAAAATTGATGTCGCCTTTTTATTTGATTCCTGTTCGAAATCACAAAACTACAATCTACAAGCATTTCTGAACAAAATGGCTAATCTATGAGTTTCAGATCTTCCTCATTGAACTGGTTTGTTTTGTCTTTTCTTTTGCCATCATTTTAATTAGATTTTAAATGACAATGTATTAATTTGTTTCTTCTCTTCTTCTCATTCTTATTGTTATCAGTCCTCTTCAAAGCAGCTGATTTAAAAAGGTGTTCCATAACCTTAATTATTAAACTCATTACTAAAGGTTATTAATATTAAGCTGCTCTGGATTCTTACATTTTGTAAAATGCACGTTTGTGCATTTACAGCCAGATGAAATTGATTTAACAAAAAAATTAATGAAAGTAAAACTTAATTAGGATCCAGCAGTATCTCCGTCCGCTGCCAGTCTCATGTGAACGAGGCTCACGGGTCACATACGAGTCCGACCTCAGAATATATGAGCACATCAGCGTCTATTCAGCCTCACGGGGCCGAGCGCTGTTTGCTCCTGAGCTTCAATGGAAATAGACACGAGAGATCTAAGAGACCCGGGACAAAGAACCCGAGCAGGAGCAGCTCGCACCGGGCACAGACACAGATTTGAAATTGCCTGCGAGTCTCTGTTAGATCGCATCTGTTGCTTTGTGACAGAAGGAGCCACTCCACCAGTCTGGCACATGTGATAAACACCAGCCTCGCTCTGTGCCGCTCACTAATGCACCACTTCAGCTTGAATGTTTCAGGATCTCAGGTGTGGAAACGCTCACTTCCAAGCTGCTGGCACTGCAGGCGCCCGGGAACTTGTCCTCCTGCATATTTAAACATGCGAGCTGCCGCCCTGCTGCGTTCAACCGAGCACGGGTATGAAGCTGGAAGAGGAGGGAGATGAAACCAGACGGAGCAGCGTGATCTTCTTTGTTTGGTCGACAGTGATTCGTGCAGCTTTTGGATTCTTTCTGGCGTGTGAGCTTCTGAATTTGGGAACTCGCTCTGCAGAACATTCCTCTAAAGACATGCTCGGCTTTGTGTTGTGTAACTATTGTAAAAAAGTCCCACTCTTTGCTTACTGCTTTGTCGAACCACAGATTCCCTTTGGCTGCAGCTTCATAAAAGGTTCACAAGGGGAAAATCCTTTGTGTGATCGGTGTGATGAAAGGCATGAATAGGTAGATAAGCGTGAAGTCTTCCACCTCTCCATCTAAACCTGTCCTCTACGTGTTTATTCTGCCACTCTGCTGCCACGCTGCGTTTTTGGAAAACAGGAAATTATAAAGAGATAATGGAAGATAACCGATAATGGAAGAGGAGAGCGACCTGTCCCATCACTACAGATGAGCCGATTTGGAATTGGGAGATTTATGCACAGAAAAAAGAAAGGATTTCATTGTGGCCAAATAATAATAATTATAATAATGGCTCGCAGAACTAAAACTAAAATACAAAAATTGCTCTCAGACCTGCACTGAACTCTGGATAAGCTCCTGAAGTTATCCAGAGGGGCTGTAGGTGAGAATTCAGATGTCTGAGTCAGTTTCTGTGGACATTCTCCAACTTCCACCTACTGACTGATTCATGACACACAACTGATGAAAAACTGAAAAAAAGAACTATACAAATATTTCAGGATGGAAAAGATTAGTCACACACGAAGAAGACTTTGGAGAAGACGTCAACTTGGAAAGACGACTGATTCAAGAGCTTGAACACATGGATTTCTTCGTCTTCACGCTCCAGAGATTTCTGTGTAGCTGCGAACGCGTCCGACCGGAAAATCTCCTTCTGGGTTCTTCAGAGAAAGAACTGGAAAAATAACTCTCAATGCAAATCAGATGCATCAACTGGAAATCCAGTTCCTGCCGTCGGCCCAGGACTCAGAAAGTAATCTGAAGTTTGTGACCACGTAATTGCCTCGTGTTTAAAATCTGAGTTTCTTAACAGACAGAACGTGTGTCTCTTTTGGCCAAAATCCTTTTTCCTCTCTTTTATTTTAACTCTACTGTGATTTGCATGCATCTATTTTTCATTCTCTTCCACTTTTGTCTTTTTCTCTTGTTTGAATAAGCCCCTGCAGGCAACAAGGAGGAAAAGTGCTAAGATTCAGGCAACAAAATAAACTGCAAAACAGTCAGTGGAAGAGCGACTAAAGACAAAAGGTGTGTGTGTATGTGTCTCTTTCTGTGTGTGTGTGTGAGTCCTGAAGCCTGATTCAACACATCATCAACTCCCAATGGATTCAGCAGCCATCACCATAAACAAGTTCCCGGGTGAAAGGAAACGCAGTCTGTCTGCAGGCGATACACAATCAACAGAATAAAGCACGTTAAAGATTTCTCGGCCGTCTCCTTCCCAAACTGAGTGAGCTACATTCTTCTGTTGCAAAACAAAAACACAGCGATTTCCCTCTGAAGTTAAAAAAGTGGAGCCGCAGCAGAGAAGTGTCGCGCACACGGAGACTTCACACAACTCATCGCATGAATAATGAACTCGCTCAGGTTCTGTTGTGGTAATGTACATTTTTTAGCATTTTCAACTCTTGTTAAAACTTCCTTGAAAATCAGCTCTTAATCCATTAAAGAGGATTTTTCCACATCAGAGATCAGAGGCCGACAGATTTAACAACGACTGGTCATAAAAAACTCACCGACATCACAAACATACAATTTATTTTAATTTAAACTATGACAAAAGGATTCTTTGCCAATATTTTAATATCAACATGATTTAACCCACTAATATCCGCCCTTAAAAGTTGAGATCATCCATTACTAGTCCCACAACAGGGACAGAAGATACATCAGCAACAGTAAAAAAATAGAATCATCAAAAGTTGTAATAAATACGCAAACAGAAGAAGTACAAATTATAAATAATGTCCACAATGTAAACCGAATACACAGATAATGTATAATGATATGCACCAATCAGGATCTGACGGTTCGATCCTCAAACTCCTCCCACACGGTCGAGCTTTGAACCTTAACCTCCTGATATCACCACAGTTACTTCATTAGCAGCTCGAGTCCCAGGTTTTATAAACTGTTTTCTACAGAGAAGTTAATTAGACTTTAAATTCAGGAGAAAGATAGAAAAGCTCACAAGCTCCAACCAGGACGCTGCGTACTGGAACACACAGTGAAAATCATAAGTTCTGAGTTTCTTATACAGTTCTGGTGACGGTAAGATTTACTTCCAAACATTATTGTGGCTGCGTCTTATTAAAAGCTTTTGTCTTCACTGTCTGCTCCAGATCTGTTTCCACATGAATCCACAATGTAAACACATCACGAGGAACAGTACATGTCCTGGGTCATGTGTGAGTACACAGAGTACACATCAGTACCATTACGTGTGTGTTCATGCATGTGTTATGTGTGTGTCAATATGTCATTACTGTCACTTATTAAAACGACATGTGAGTGAATGGTTTAATGGTCCCAGTTAATTCTGGACCAGTTCGAGCAGGAACGTATTTCAGAGTTTATAGAAGATTTTAAAGGTTTAGAGTTAGAGTTTGTGTTTGAAAGCTGCAACACAACAGGAAACTCAGGTAACACAACAACAACAAAACAGGAAGGTGGAGGCCATTCGACTCAGGTGACACACGTCAGGGTGGAGCAGCCAATCACACAGTCTAGTTAAGAGTGAAACAACTGAAATATAAATTAGAGCCCAAGGGATAAATATAATAAATTAATAAAATAAATAGAAAGAGGAAACTGTGCAGTTCCTCTGAGCATCAGCCTTTAATGGTCCCAGTACAAAACAAACACTGGTTATTGTAGCGACGCTGAATAATAATGTTGTGTAACTGCAATCCTCACTTCCCCTCTTCCCCCCATTTTGCATTCATCCAACAACAAAACAGCTTTTCTCTTTTCTGTTTTCTCACAATGACATTTATCTCACCGAGCCACCGCCTGTCGCTTCACAATGGCAGAAAATAAATATTTGGGTGGAGATAAGATTTGTCCTCCCTGTTGCCGCTGTTATTGATGGAGACAAACAGCGGAGTTAACGTCCAATAGCATCCACCCCCCCCCCCACAGCCCTCCGTCTTCCCTCTCTCTCTCTCTGTCTCTTTCATATTTGTGTCGGGGGGGAAACGGAGCAGAGCGAATGGAAACCAAGACGTCCACATTAGCAAATAGAGACACATGGAGCGGGACACAGGTTCTCAGATTTCACGTGAACACAGTCACAAAGGACACAGAAGAGGAAGATGGAAAACAGACAGAAAGAAGCTGGAGGTGAATTTTGACCTGAGTTATCATGTGTTCCACTTGTTCACCTGTTTCCTGTTCGCTGAGCCGGAGGGAAACAGCTCAGATGTTACAAGCTCCTCTTCATTCATAACAAACACACGTTGAGGCGCGTGATAGCGTCTTCAGATATTTTAGAATTTGATTTATCCTTGGATTTGAGATCTCTGCTGCCACCACTTGTTCAGAGGAGGTGGATAAAGTGAATGAAGTAGATTTCTCTGTTTTTATACATGCACACACACACACACACACACGACATCACATGCACACAAAGTGCAGAGGGTAAAAATAAACTACACAACAAAGCAGAGAGAGCTGTGAATAGCATGATGTCCTTCAAGGTTCCATTCACAGAGGCTCAGCTCTCGTACTGATCCTCTGTCAACACATCTGAGTGAGTCTCTCTGAAGGGGATGGTGTCAGTTTTTGCATTTCTTTTGGCTAAATATGTTAGAATATTAATAAACAAAGCACAGCGCATCATTTCATCTCTGACGCTCAAACATATCACTTGAAATCGGTCAAATCTTTTTACAGAGTTTCCTCATCGGAGGTTTTCAGAATGAGACATTTGGAAACTGGAGCCAGAGGCTGATCGCTGCTCACCTCCCTAAACCACTAATCCTCTTCTACTGGCAATCCAAACACCGCTGACCCCCCCGCCCCCCCCGCCTCTATTATTACAAGGTGCAACCCTTCTCACTGCAGTGCTGCTCCTCCTTTTGCCTTTTTTATAAGCTTGTGCATGTACGTGTGTGTGTGTTTGTGTGTGTGTTTGTGTGTGAGAGAGACAACATGAGGGAAAGAAGCAGTGTTGCCTGAGTCCAGTTCTATTTGGGTCCTGGTCAGAGATCGCAGCTTGGTGGAGGTGTTGAGAGAAATCTTTATTGATTTGTCCTCTGACTTTTCTCCTGATTAGCGACTCAGCTGTGCTCCTGCTCATGTGGCTCATTGAGACTTTTCCAATCTGTGTAAAATGGCAGCCGGCGTGGAAGTCGTCCTCTGACCTTTGGGAAATACTTCAGTCTGTTCCTCTGCAGGCAGAGAGCTGATCAGTGAGGCAGGTCACCGGAGTGTGAACAGAGGCTGAGGGGAGACAGGTGCTCACCATTATTTACTTTGGACGTTTCTACATCTGCTCGTTTGGTGGAGCTCCCCCATCACTCCTCTTCTGTTTTCCTCCGGGGGGAATCTTCTCGTGCTTAAAATAAATGATCCTCATGTGGTTTGAAAAGTGCCCAAACGTGTTTTGCCGCTGCGGTGGTGAAGAATTTATTTATCCGTAAAAATAACGAATTCCAGCCTCTTAAATGTGAATATTTAAAGCTGTTTGTCATCTTCAATGATCGTAAACTGGGAGTGTTTGAGTTTAAGACACTGGGTTTGGTGGAAGATCACATTTGTTAGATGTCACGTTATTTCATAGAAATTTGTAAACCAAAATACGAGTTCATAATAGAGAATAAAATAATCATCAGTTGCATTTTAAATAAACAGGAAGGAATTAAGAGACGGATAAAAACATTTTGACGTGACGGAGAAAACCGATAGGGATGAAGATGACTAATAAAAATGATGAAGATGATGGCAGCGGTGGCAGTTATGATGTTAACAGAAATGTAAACAGAGATAAAAATGACAGTGGTGATATTGAGGAAGAGGATAAAGGTGGATGGAAAAATAATGATGAGGAAGAGGAGGACGAGGATGAAAGGGAGAGTTGTGATGATGAAGTCAAACTGATTGGGGGTCATATCAGCACGGTATGCTGTCTGCTCTCCACCTGCCTGTATGGAACTGGCTGAGCACTGGTCATGTCTTTATGCAAATTATTAAAAAAGTCCTGTGTCCAAATCGCGTGAAATTCCCCTCTAGAATTATTAGATTTCAAACGACACTAAAAACAACCTCCTGTCTTCTCTGCTTTAACTTCTACTTCCACCCCAAAGGACCACGTGTGTTCACAGAGAGGAAGTAAAACACATAAGACATCAAACAAGGAAGAACGTGGACATATAGTGTGTTATTTGATCCTATTAATACTCAATACTGAAAAGGATAAGCTACGACTTATGCCAACATACGGTTTGTGTACAACTGCTTTTATGAGTTATTTGTGTTGGGTGTAAAGAATAAAGTGTACAAGTGTTGAATCGCTGTAGATTCTGGAGACTGGTTCCACGTGGGAGGTTCTAAGAGGAGTCACATATTTCACTGGGGAGCAGGAGGGTGTATGAATATTTTTGCACGAGTCAGCGAAACTGGTTTAGACACTTAACAGTTTTTTCCCAGTTTCCCAGGAAACAGGTTGAAAGTGGGTTCAGTGGAATCCACTCTCCTGTGATCAAACACGAGTGGTGAAGATGATGAAGATGATGAAGATTTGGGGATAATGTTGTTTACAATAGAGGTGAGAGTGACGAAGGAGAGGAAGAGGATGGGTCAGCTATGAGATGGTGATGAAGACGTGAAAGAATGAGGATGATGATGATGATGATGATGATGATGATGATGATGATGATGATGATGATGATGATGATGATGCTGATGATGATGAAGGAGAGCTAGAGGATGTGACCACTATGGAACAATGATGATATGATGTTTAACAGGACTTGAGGAGGATGATACGTACAAACATGATGAAGAAGAAGTAGTGAAGCTGATGATGCTGCTCTCTCTGTTCCTCTGAGTGCCATCAAACTTCCAGCAGCCCTCCCTCCCTCCCTCCCTCCCTCCCTTCCTCCCTCCCTCCCACCCGCAGCCCTGCTCCGACCACCACACGCTCCCTGACAATGAGATGAATAAACGCTCTCATGCAGCTTCGCAGTGACTGGGAGGCAGAGACGAAATCTCACTGGGATCAAAACATGGCACCGCTGGATGTCCACTGGCTCGCCTGTCACCACACATCAATCACCACTGCTTTCACAGCGGCGACCATCCGTCAAGTCTAAACGTGTGTTTGGCCTGTGGGGCAAACAGAGGAGGAGGAGGAAGAGGAGGAGGAGGAGGAGGAGGAGGAGGAGGAGGAGGAGGAGGAAGAAGAGGAGGAAGAAGAGGAGGAGTGTGTTGGGGTCTCATGGTTGGACCGTCAGCCCGGTGGATGATGCTGATCAGTCGGTGAGATGACAGCCAGTGGGAGTGGGGGGGACCCGGAGCTTTGTGCGTCAGTGCGCAATGGAGGGGCGATAAATCAAAGGACTATAGTGCGCTAGTGTGGGGCGCCATCTCTCTCTCTCTCTCTCTCTCTCTCTCTCTCCGCTCTCTCTCTCTCTCTCTCCCCTTTCCCCCGCTTCCCCCCTCGACTCTTACATCTTCCCCACATCTCCTTCTCTCTCTCTCTCTTTTCTCTCTCTCTCTCTCTCTCTCTTTCTTTTCTATTCTCTCCAAACGCACACACTGATGCTGCTGAATGAGGTTTGTGTTGTAGGAATGAAAGAGTCTTACTAGTCCCCCCCCCCCCCCCACCCCCCCCCCCCCGCTCCCTCCTCCTCCTCCTCCACCTCTTCCTCCATCCTCACTAATTCAGAATGAACACTTTGATTTGGAAATTGATAACTCGAGCACGCGCAATACTCGCACGCATTTCTGCCGGACACCCCCAAGCCCCTTCCATCTCTTCTGAGCGTGTCTCATTCAACACACACACACGCACACACACACACACACACACACACACACAGCTGCCTCCTCGGTGTTTTTTTGGCACCGAGCAACTCCAGCATCACCTCCCCGCTCTGAGCCCGTCAGTCCGGGATCTCCGTGTCTGCCAGCGGCCGCTCACGGACCGGAGGTTCCGCCTGAACATCCGGACCCAGTGTTCAACAGCTGTCCCGTGCACCCGGAACCTGAACATGCACGTTGCGTGGCGATCATGCAAAACAGCTGGTTGGGAAAACTAAGCAATTAATGGTCAAAACGCATTTCCCCAAAAATCTGTTCCGTCTCTTATTTCTCACGTTTCTCTTCTTCCACCTCCTCTGACTCAGTTCAACGCGGATCCGGGACCAGATGTGTCCGCTGCAACATCTCCACGCGATCCACAAAACCAGAACCTCCAGACGAGGCTGCATGCGTGACTCCAGTGCGCAACAGCAGCACATCACACCGAACCCACAAGTGCAAAAAAAAAGCCTCCTCCGCTGCCCACCCCCCCCCCCCCCCCTCAACATCAACAGCTGAGCCCAGGTCTGGACACCACGGCCCGGGTGAGGCTGGACTCGGGTCCTTACCTTGCTCGGGGTCCCGGTCTGGCAGCGAAGGAAGCGGGCAGCGTGCGGCTGTACGGTCCGTTCTGCAGCGGCACAGACGGAGAGAGCGAGAGAGTATTATCCCTGGACAGCTGCGGAGCTCCGTGCGTTCCAGCAGAGGAGAGAGAGAGAGGGAGGGAGGGGAGAGAGAGAGAGAGAGAGAGAGAGAGAGAGAGAGAGAGAGAGAGAGAGAGAGAGAGAGAGAGGAGGGACGAGAGGCGGAGAAGAGAGGGATGGAGGGGGGGGGGGGGGGGGGGAACAGCAGATCTTATATGAGTGGCACAAACCTGCAGGATGCACTTGAAGAAGAACGAGAAACCCTCCACATTCCCCCTCGTGCTGTCAGTGACCAGCTTCTCCACAAATGTCGCTGTGCATCGTAGAGATGTCAAAGTCCCCCCCCCCCCAACACACACACACAAACACACACACACACACACACACACACACACATACACCACCACCACCGGGGACTTCACGGATGCATTATTTTTGACGACCTTGTCTTAATGGAGCTCTTTTCGTCACCGCTCTCACTATAACGTGTTTGTCACCTCCCGCTCCGTGTGTTGCTTGACAGCTGTTCGTGGCTCCGGCTCGTCACACTGGTTCCTATGGACCAGCGCAGCGCGGGTTACTGGCACCAGTGTGCAGACGCTGGGAATTACAGGAGGGTTGAGCCGCAGCCCACTCACGTCTCCAGAGGTGGTAATTACATAATGTTTTAGTCCCAGACTGGGCTGTGTGTGGGGGGGGGGGGCTCACCGGCCTCTATCTCCCTCCATCACTTGGGCAATTTATTGCCCCCCCCCCCCCCCCCCCCCCCCCCATGCATAGGCGCGCAGCTGCTCTCCAATCTGGGCACGTAGCAACGCGCCTCAAAAGTGTGCGCCAGTGAGAAGGGGCAGGGGAGGCACACACACACACACAGACTCACACACACGCATGCACCAGACAGATACACGTATATACAGTGCAGGCACACACGCGCACGCACTCGCCACGGACAGACGAGGGGAGAAAAAAAGGGGGAGATCCAACTGTGCGGCTGACGTCAGACCCGGTCAACTTGAGAGGTATCGATTCGCTCCCGGGTAATTTGTGCATGGGCATTTTTGGGCGTGTGTGCACGCACGCACGCACACACACACACACACACACACACACAGCCTCTCAGATCGCCACCCTGTGATGGAGCACCTCAGCCCCCCCACAGACTCCTCGGTCCCCTCGGTTCTCGTCATCAAGCAGACCTGTAGACGAGGGGACCCCCTGCAGGATGGGTTCTTCTGACCTCTGCTTGTTACCAGTGGATTAAATGAAAAGAAGCACTACATGTAAATCACACCTATTAAAAAGAGTGGCTCCCAAACCTTTCATCATATCGTTTGGTTCCACTTGCTCGGGTGATTACATCTGTGCAACTGCACCAGGGCCCCAGAGGCCCCACGTGCAGTCACTGCATGTAAACTGGATAATCTCCAAATCAGTGAGATAATCTACACCCCTGCACTGTCGTCTGTCAAAATCTGATTTTATGTGCTTCAACATATCAGTTTAAGTTGTGCTTATACTCCCTGTTGTGCTCCACTTATTACTTCCTGTGAAGAAGCTATGTTTTCATTTTGCCATTTATCTGTCCGTCCATCGATGAATCAGAAACTACGGAACCAATTTTCCTGAAATCTTGTGGGGACACTACTGATTGGGACACGAGCCAATGAAGAAACCTTTACTGTTGTGGGACAGGTGGATCCAGGAGGACAGGGCGTGAGCCTCGGTGCTATGAGGATGCTCGCTAAGCGCCTGATACTTCTGAATAATCCTCACACTTGTCTTTTACAGTTTTCATTATTTGCTGCTTTAAACAGAAACATTTCCATGATCAACTTCAGTGATCCTCCAAATTCGTAAAGGTTCCTTCAGAATCGTTTGAATCATGGAAACTTACTTTGTTTGTTCTTTCGCATTCATGTGAGTTTATTTCCTTTGGTTATTTTAATCATCACTCCTGATGTTTATTTTCTAATATAACTCCGGTGACGTAGTTAAAAGTTAAAACTCTGTCTGATAAATTACTTCTTGTGAAGAGCATGAAAATAAAGTAATGAAACAATTGAATGTTTTTCTGTCCGTTCAGACCTGAGACAAAAAGGAGATTGAATGAATTAAAACCAGAGAGCGACTGAAGAAGTATCAATTAACAGGTGTAACGAGACATTTGTCTCAGTGGCCATTTCCTTCACACACTCACGAGATCGACATTATAACAAACCCTCATCAAGGTGCCATGAAATTGAGAAATTGAATTAAAGTGGAAAAATCCAATGAGAGGAAACGTGTGCGTCGTCACATAATCACATAATTAAAGACCATAAAATATAGTTAGTTTATCGCAAAACAGATCATGAAGACGACAGCATTTTAAAAATGCAGTGGTTTTGGGCAGAGTCACATAAAAACCTCTGAGAGTCACAAAAGGTCAACGCAGGACATGAAACAGACAATCGTCTCCGAGCACGACATTAATCCTGGACATTAGCTGCAGCGCTCGGCTCTGTTCGACGTGTCGGATTCATTATCTGTTAACACTTTCAAATTGGCTTCATTTGCAGCCATCTGTCATGATGTATGGAGCGCTCGTGGTTTAATTGCGGTACATTTGTTTGTTTTAGTTGAGCCATAAGGCTGGAGAGGAGTTGCATGGCCTCTACATTTGTCTTTTGATGGGGGCATTTGGCTGCTGCTGATAAATGAATGCCTAGAGGATGGGGGGGGGGGGGGGGGGGGGGGAGCTGGTTTATTAGGCAGCGTTCATCAGACACGTCCATATCTTACAACAATGTAAAAGTAATTATTCATAGCAGCTGTGATCTCAACCTTGGATTTTGTGTTAAGATCTGATTTTCAAAACTAGACTTAAAACATATGATGAACACGTAATTAAAATCTAACCATAGCATTTCATTTTATTTCAGCGTCCAAAATCTAAATGCATGAAAATAACAATTAAGAGAAGATGCAAAACTAATTGTGTTGACAAATCTGACATTAAAGCAACTCGATGTCATTTTTTGCTGAGCACCAGAGCCCTCTCACCATATTTGAAGGAGCAGGGGGTGGAGACATTATAAAGTGAGAAGAAGAGTCATTTTCTCATAGACTTCTAGAGAAAGCCGCCCCCTGCTGGTCATTCAAGAGAACACAGGTTTCAGGGACTTCAGAACTGGCTTCACTTTATGGGACCCGGAGCCGACGTCTAATTTTTATATACAATCTATGAACTGGACATAAACGCGAACAAGAACACTCTCAGTTTAGTATTGGAAATAACAAATTCAGGAAACAGCAGGTAACAGAGAAAACGGTGCAAAGACAGGAAGTGAAATAAGTGTGAGACATGAAAGGTAAGAAACTAGAAAGTAAAACAGGAGGCAACAAGCCAAACAACTTAAAAAACAAGTTGGAAGTCAATAGAGGTAAATTAGAAGTTAGTGTTGTAGAAGACAGTGTTAAATATTTGTTCATTAGTGGATAATCTCCTAGAAAATGTTTCTCCCCTTTGCTCAATCAGTTCAGGCTGGTGGTTCTCAATAATAAGATCAGAGCGGAGCCTGATCTCTGTTTGTCAGGGAGCAGTTCGGGGGCTGACTTCCCTCCTCTGTAATCCCATGAAATGATTTGAGACAGTCAACAATTTCCAACACGCAGCTATGAAAAAAAACTGAAATAGAAATGACTTAATTATGTTCCTCTCTGCCGTGAAATTGATGCAAAGACTCTCGATGCCAGAGCAACAGTAATTTGGCAGGATATGAATTTTTCGGCAAATGAACTGCAGCAGTTACATTAAAAAGCATTTTCATGCTTTCATATTTCTCCTTTATTAACTATTTGTCTGTCCTTATATGTTCATACGCACATTTTCACATCTATACATCTAAAGCTGCTCTCCCCAGGATGTACTCATTCCTTCCCTTCAGTCCTGGGTTTTTAAAAGACTGAATAAAGCCAAATAATTGTGGTCGTTGCCCGTAACACTCGTGGGTTCGATCCCTGTGCGTTGCTTCTATCAACAGTTCTGACAAAGCTGAACGGCTGATTCTTGTCTGCAGCCTCGAATCCATTTAAAGTCTTCAAGCTCGCCACACGTTTGCCCTTTGGCCCCCGTGAGCTCCACGGACACATGCTCGTGAAGCATGACGGAGAAAGTGTTTGGATTGTGTGCATCATGTCAAAGTTCAACTCTGGAGGGAGGTGAGGCTGATTTTGGATCCAAGGGGAAAAAGTGATTGAAGCAGCAACGCCATGTGTGATTTATAATCACTGTATTGAATCTCTGTGTCTGCACACATGGTGCAGGTAGGTAGGTAGGTAGGTAGGAAGCAAGCTAAGTTGGTACGTAGGTAACTAGGAAGGCTGGAAGATGTATAGGTATTTCGGTCAGTGGGTCATCACTAGGTAGGTAGGTAGGTATGTAGATAGTAAGGTGTGTAGGCAAATAAGAATCTAGGTTAATTGGTAGGTAGGTAGGTAGGTAGGTAGGTAGGTAGGTAGGTAGGTAGGTAGGTAGGTAGGTAGGCAGCAAGGTAGGTAGGTAGGTAGGTAGGTAGGTAGGTAGGTAGGTAGGTAGGTAGGTAGGCAGCAAGGTAGGTAGGTAGGTAGGTAGGTAGGTAGGTAGGTAGGTATATAGGAAGGTAGGTAGGTAGATAGATAGGTAGGTAGGTAGGTAGGGAGCAAGGTAGATAGGTAGATAGGTAGATAGGTAGGTATGTAGGTAGGTAGGCAGCAAGGTAGGTAGGTAGGTAGGTAGGTAGGTAGGTAGGTAGGTAGGTAGGTAGGCAGCAAGGTAGGTAGGTAGGTAGGTAGGTAGGTAGGTAGGTAGGTAGGTAGGTATATAGGAAGGTAGGTAGGTAGATAGATAGGTAGGTAGGTAGGTAGGGAGCAAGGTAGATAGGTAGATAGGTAGATAGGTAGGTATGTAGGTAGGTAGGTAGGTAGGTAGGCAGCAAGGTAGGCAGATAGGTAGCTAGGTAGGTAGGTAGGTAGGTAGGCAGGTAGGTAGGTAGGTAGGTTGGTAGGTAAGAAGGCAGCAAGGTAGGCAGATAGGTAGCTAGGTAGGTAGGTAGGTAGGGAGGCAGGTAGGTAGGTAGGTAGGTAGGTAGGTAGGTAGGTAGGTAGGTAGGTAGGTAGGTAGGTAGGTAGGTAGGCAGGTAGATAGGTAGGTAGGTAGGTAGGTAGGTAGGTAGGTAGGTAGGTAGGCAGGTAGATAGGTAGGTAGGTAGGTAGGTAGGTAGGTAGGTAGGTAGGCAGGTAGATAGGTAGGTAGGTAGGTAGGTAGGTAGGTAGGTAGGTAGGTAGGTAGGTAGGTAGGTAGGTAGGCAGCAAGGTAGGTAGTTAAGTAGTATTATCTGTAAGTAGGTAGGTATTTTCTCTAAGGCGGTCTGTCCTGAAGAAGCCTGGCTGAATTTAACAGAATATATATATAGGTAGGTAGGTAGGCAGCAAGGTAGGCAGCAAGGTAGGCATATAGGTAGCTAGGTAGGTAGGTAGGTAGATAGGTAGGTAGGTAGGTAGGTAGGTAGGTAGGTAGGCAGCAAGGTAGGTAGGTAGGTAGGCTGGTAGGTAGGTAGTTAAGTAGTATTATCTGTAAGTAGGTAGGTATTTTCTCTAAGGCGGTCTGTCCTGAAGAAGCCTGGCTGAATTTAACAGAATATAAGAATCTCCACATCTTGTCTCACAAATTTAGTTCAACCCCTTGAGCCAAAGAGCACCGAGCTCCATCCTGTAAGTTAGATTCTAATCACAGCTGGTTGAAGTTGTTCTGGCCTCTTCAGGCCGTTAATGAGGCTGAAATGTGTCGGTGGTTTTAAAAGCCAGACTCCCTATCACAGCATTGACACAGTCTGCACTTTAAAGGATTCCTTCCACCTCTCTTTTTTGTCTTCTTTTTGATCCCTTGTCTTCTATTCCTCTAAATTAGACTTGTCCATGAGTTATAGTTTTATCCGTCTTTCTGAACTATCTTCAAGCAGGCGCTCTGGGGAATGTGTCAGTGGGATTATAAGATGACAGTGATCTCACTAATCTTTGTTTTTCCTTCTTCTCCTTCTTTTGTCCTTGTCCTTGATATTCAATACTGTGATGTTCCGGCTGTTGAAAGTGTAAAACTTGATCTAAATATGAAATGTTTGTTTTATTTAGTTCTCTGTCTGGTGCTGCGTTGGGTGGTGATGACAGGGAACTTGGGTGCAGATCCGGATCATTGGGTGGATCCAGGAGTTTTTCAACACTGTGATATAGATTTTCTGCTGTTGGGCCTCGATGGTGGAACGTTCTCTTTGAGTAAGATTCTCATTAACGTCTTTGATTTGTTCCTTTTTTGTCTGTTCTGTTTATTTTTAGTCTCATATCTCTATTCTGAGCTGTGACACATGAATGTGTGAACGATTCAACATCTGGGGACAATGAACGATTTCCCAAAACTCCATGTTATCTATACAATGGTTGTTGAGATATTTCTTTCTTGACTGGACTGACATCCGTGAAGCTGCAGCAGTAGCACGACTCTTATGCTCTTTACTCAGTTCTTTTGTGAATATATAAAAAGCCAGACCTTTAACGTTTTTACAAAACATCCATCCATGTGACCTCCCAGCAGCGGGGATGCTGGAGATATCAGCTGAGATATCCCATGTGGTAAATTAACCAGCACAGCCCGACCTCCACCATCACAGAGGGGACGCCTGTCACCTTCATTCCTCTGCGTGCACACCGACGCCTCCTTTCTTTGTTAAAGTGGAAGAAATTTCTCCAAATATCCTGAGCAATCTCTTCACTATCTCATCTCACACTCAGCGGGCAGAGAGGAGGCTTCGTGACTGTGACCGTTTTTCCATCAGCGAGGATTAGGCCTGTGTCTGCACCGTGCACACGCTCGGGCCTGAGGAGAAACCTGCCTGATGCTCCGGGAACATGTGGGGATGTGTCTCGTGCACAAACAAACACACACACACGCACACACTTACTTTGTGTGCTTTGTTGAGACTGTGTCAGAGAGGTGTTGATTAACTCTACGGTAATGTCAGGAGCTGTAGATTGTGGCGTTGTGATATTGTCATGCAGGTTCTTCTGTGTGTGTGAAGCAACACAACCTTTGTTTATCCCAAGGAAGCTGGTGTATTGCTTGTACCTGCACTTTATATAGTTTATATAAATTGTATTTTCTCAGGCTACATCCAAACTAATACGCTTTTCATTTGAAAACAAAAACAACAAAAACAACCTCCTTCCAGACGAGCTGATACTTTTGCAGAAAATAAAATGAACGAGGAAAAGCAATGGTGAAAAGCAGGAGCAGTAAAAGTGTTGGGAAAATTTGCCATTCACCGCTGGTAGTGGGGTCGTGACCGATAAGAAACCAACCGGGAGGCGAGCTCCACACAGATCCACATGCCCTCCAGCAAGGTTCTCACCAGACACACCACCGATCAAGTCCAGGGGTCGAGGCTTTTACGTCTGAGATTGTTCTCAATGGAGAACACTTGACCTGTGGGAGTGTAACGGGGTGAAGCTAAATAAAAAAAAAGGCAGAATGCAAACTCAGCAAATCTGGATGAACACAGACAGAGAGATGGATGGCAGGGCCAGGGGCTGGGAGTGCTCCTCATTGACTGCACTGCAAACAGACAACTGGAGAAATGAACTGGACACTGCCACTATTGAATGGAGCTCACTGGTCTGCATCACTGCTGGGGAAAACAACACACACACACACACACACAGGTGCACACAAACAAACAACGGCCCCAGCACCCACAGTCAAGAACAGTCAAACCAGGGTAGATGCATGTATTAAACTGTGACACACAACGTCTGAGATTGGTCCTAACAAATGCGTAGAGTTTAAGACTTGAGACGTGTCCGTGGGCAAGATACTGAACTCCCAGCTGCTCCGGTGACAAAGGGCTGCACAGAGATGCTCTGTATAAATGTGTGAATTGAGTAACTGGCAAAAACCATTTAACCCCAAAAACTGGACACCCCTGAGTCATGTGGAAAGAGCAACCACACTGAGTCCAGATCGCTTGGATGAATACAAATTGAAAGTTCACACACACACACAGACACACAGGCCGAGTGCCCTGCACACAGTCAGCCGCAGATCACACACACTCTGCCAACCCCCCCACTCACTATCCTCCAAATCCACAAATACCAGCGAGAGATAATTCTCTTCTTTTGCCTCGCTGCAGTTTGCCCGGTTTGTGTCTGCCTGAAAGATCTACAGACAATCTCCTCGCCTGCTCTGGGGGAGAGTAAGTGAGAGTCACTGAAGTGTTTTTTAAACTCTTAAACCCAGCAGGCAGGGAGGTGAGCGGGCGGCGGGCGAGCGAGGAGCCAGCAGCTGGATGGAGGTGACAAAGATGTCGGCCCAGGGAAGAGGCACTTGAAGAGGTGGAGGAAACAAGTTGGGAAGGAGAGATAAGGAAAAACACTTTGGCCCCTGAGTTGAAAGTCATTCATACAGAAGGAGGGTTTGGATTCGGTGTCAGATACAGAAACTGTTCAGTTCCTGCTGCGGTTTCCTTCAACATTAAAGCTGCGTTCATACATTTCTAAATCATGACCGACTTCTACATGTTCTACTCAGATTTCACACCTATCTGGAATGTTACAGACATTTCCCTCTGGTTGTGAACGCTGTGTTCTTCATACGTGAAGGTCAAACCCAGATGTTTTCTGGAGCTCATGTCTGAAGCTTCTCTTCTTATATCTCCCTGATGACCTCTGACACAATGTTTATTAAATACACAACAAACTCTCCACATTTAAATCCACTAGATCTGGATTTGTATTTTCATTTCAGTCGTGTTGGCTGCAGGATATAGATTTTATTCACTTCAGCTGTGAAGTCTGTTTACGATTTAGGAAACTTTGGGTAAATTTATTTTAGGTTTTCTGTACTTTACTTTAAACCTAAACAAACACTGTGCAGTTTACAGATGGTGGGAGAAAATTGATTTGAATAGATTTCCGTGTTTGATGCAGATGAAGAATGAAAACTGTGCAAAGTGATATCAGCTGGTGAAGCAGAAGAGAAAAGCTGAAGGAAATGACAAGAGTGAAAGTTAAAAAGATGGAAAAACAAACATGATCTCCTCAGGGAAAAGTGTGTGTTTATGTGTGAAGATGTTCTTCCTCCTCCTCCTCCTCCTCCTCCTCCTCCTCCTCCTCCTCCTCCTTCTCCTCCTCCTCCTCCTCCTCCTATTCTTCAGAGAGTCACTTCCTTATTCCCCCCATAACAATATAATTCATAATCATTGGACAAACCATCCATTACTGTAATTGCACATTGATTTAATTATAGACGTGTTGTAAACAGGAAATTCAAAGTGAAGCGAGGTTTGAGTTTGAGAGGTTGTGAAGAATTCATTTTTGCTCATAACTGTCATTTGCCTGTTGTTTTCTAGTGTTTATCTTTATACTTTGATATTTTAATGTGTGATGTTGTTGTGCGTTTCATGACAACATGCAGAAAACAGTCATCGATCAAAACCACATTGTGGTGTGGACTTTGCGTGATGTTTTTTGCAGTTGTGATTACTGCTCCTCTTAGGAAACCATAGCTATAGTGATTGAATATGATATATAATTAAAATGCCACATTCATAAGCATGTCATTAAGATGTTAGTGTCATGGTCTCCACTGGCACAGCCCCTCCCTCCTCTGTGTGAGCATGGCTGCTTTCATATAGATTTATTCATTTATATAGAGCTGTTTGAATTCTCTAAACGTTGAGGAAAGGAGTTTCAATACCTCCTAACTTATCTCCTTTAGCTTAGGAAACATCGGACCATCCTTTAGGAAAGGAAAGGAGATACACAATCAAACAACACAACTTCGGAGTTGCATCTGGACACACCCACGTAAATATAAAAACATAGAACAGATGTTTTATTCTCATAAGTCCATGATCGTCTGATTTCTTCTCTGTCACATCTGTCCAGTCAGGAGTTGCATCAAACAACAGACATGATGAAAAACATTATCATCACAACTAAATACAAATATAAAAATAACTTCAACCTTTCCTCTAACTAAGCTTAACACTTCATTTCTGATTTATTATTACTCCCAATATCCTTGAATCCATTCATTCATTTCTGAGCTAATTATCCAGATCAGAAGGAGCTGAAACATTTTTCAGCCTCAACTTCCTTTTTTCACCAATTTCCTCCACGTTTTTCAAGTGAACGCCTGAGGACCACTGGGCTGAGAGATCTACCATGCAACCCCAGCACGGAGGCGGCAGCTGGGCAGCTTTAACAGGAGCCACTGGCAGAACCTCTGGATGTGACAGTGAATGAAGCATATTAGTTCTTTTGATGAGAACATTTTCATCCAGTTCCTGCACAGGCAAAATATGTAAATGTATTCTGCACAGTAAAATAAAACACCTTCTTTGCGTGGAGGTGTCTGTATGAATATGCATGCGTGTGTGTGTGTGTGTGTGTGTGTGTGTGTGTGTGACTTCAAAATGACAACACGCCCCCTGCTCTGCTTTAGTTGTGAGGTGCGTTACCTAAACCCAGACGAACACAGTCTGATTACATCAGCAGCCCTGTCACTAATCCATCTGCTAATGTAGTCAACAGCCACCCAGTCACAGAGAGCAGCACCCAATTACCGTGCTCTGGTCCGGCACCGGCACATTATCATGTGGCGACCTCTCCATGTTATTTGTCTCTGCCGCCGCCGCACTGAGCTGTCGGAGCGGAGAGACAGGGGGGTGGGGGGGGTATTGAATCTACACAGGTGGACCACCTTCATGGCTCGATACAGCGAACGAGGAGTTTGTCTTCTGAGTCCATTAGAGAGACGGTGATCAAGGTGAAACTCAGCAGGAGCTCAGGCACAAGAAGAGTTTAGCTTTCTGTGGACTGTGAGGAGGCACTCACGGGATATTTTTTAGGATTACTTTAGCGTCTTCCTGCACAATAGGTTCCTGAGGTTCAGAATGGTTGAGACAGGAAAACGGGGCCAAGGCCGAACTCTACTACACATGGTTCAGAAGGTAACAGAAAAAGTATCGGAGGTAGCACTACTTGTATTCTAATGCTAAATTATCATGAGACAATGCTTGAGTGTTGCAAAGTAACAGCAAACTATTAGATAGAGTATTATACGATATTAAATGTTAGTATTATCAAACCACGTTTTATGAAAACAATGAATTTTACATTATTTCGGATTATTAACATTGAAAAAAACAACAGAAGTTGCTGACGATGGAAGAAAAGCCAAATGAATCCAGTCGCTCATGAAGTTGAGTGAGTGGATTAAACTGCAGTTTGATGATCAGACACTGGATCAGCGTTTCAGCTGTTTACCCAGACTCCTCAGTGTGGGCGGCTCAGTGTCCCGGTGGCCACTCGTCGTCTGGCTCTCTCACTCTCGTTCCTCTCTTTTAATTATTCTCTCTGACAGTTTTTGCCGCTTCCGTCCTTTTGGAGCCGATCATCTGTGACGAGCTGTAATTCTTGGCTGTTTGACAGAGTTTCTGCAGGAGACACGTCAGGAGACGCCAAGAACTTGTTTACACTCGCCATTAATGTATTTCCTCTGTGGCAGCAAGAGACGTTACAGCAGCCGTCAGCAACTGCTGCAGGTTAAACCGGAGGAACAAACTCCTTCGAGGCCGATTACAGATTTGAAAAGAAACCGCCATGTCCGACTTATTTAACTCACAGGAAAACCCTGATATTGATAAACGTATCCATCTGTATCTGTTACATTGATAATAAAATTAGCCCACAACATTAGTCATCTAGCATTTTGCATGATCCATTGAGTGTATGTAAAGATGGACGACATGAGAGCTCTTCAAAACGGAAACCAAAACATCTGTATAGCCCCCTGGTGGCTGGCTGCGGAATAGCACCCGGCCTCCTCCATGTTAGCAGATGGAACCAAACTAGCACTTCAAACATGACAGGGGAAGTGAGAGCGGGAAAGAAAGATGGCAGCGCCCAGATCAGAGATGTTTTGGCTTTATTTTTGAACAGTGGGAGGAAGTGGAGACGAGTTCTCCTTCTTTATTTACCATCACCAGTGTGAACACAGTGGCCTCGGAAGGGAGTCAAAATCCCGGCCTGAATAATTTTGCACGTGTGTGTATGTTCACACTTTGTGTTATTGTGATATTTTTAGATCGGGGATCGGTTTGGGCTATTTTTGAAACCCGCTGCCTCTTCACGGCCTCGTGTTTAAAATTAGCTTCTGAGATTCGGCCAACATTTCGAAACAAGGTCGTCATTAAAGATCCCATTGAATTAACACAGTTAATGGAGTTTTTTATAGAGGGACACAAATCTTCTTCTTCCCCTCAGCTGGGGGGGGGGGAGATGTTTTACAGCACATCTGTTCGGTCTGCAAGCTGCTGTGTTGAGGCCTCGGCTCCATCGCGGCTCGCTGCTGCTCCTCAGGCTGCTTGCCTGTTATTAACTATGTGTGTAACGGATGACCTCAGGCACACACACACACACACACACACACACACACACACACACACACACATACACACACACACATACACACACACACACACATAGCATAGTGTTTCAGTTCAAGAACAATCTCGATTTCAGGTTCAGATTTCAGAACCCTGCCCTCACACTCAAATAGCTTCTGCTCGTGCTTGGATCTGCTCTTGTTTGCTCGAGCTGTGCACTTGCACTCAGATTTCCTTCGCTCTTCTTCTCACGCTGACACTTCTCCTTTGTGGGCAGGAAACCTCTGCTCTCGGGTTTACCCCTGCTGTTGGAAATGTTGTGTAACATGTCTGTCAGAATTCCCTAAACCAATAAAATGCCAGGTATAATGTTGACAAATGAAATTGTCCCGCCCTCGTTATGGGTGTGTTAGCTTTAAGTCCTGTATCTGCGGTTACTCTACCCGGGTTCATGCAATCGTGCCCTCCATGGCTTTATTATTTCACTGGCTTCTCGCTGGTGTGTTTGAAGAAAAGCGACTCAACTTCATGGACAGGAAGTCAATCAGATCGTTGATCCACGAGAGCTGAAGCTGGAGGAGGGGAAATACGAGTACAAGCGCAAAATCTAAGCAAAAGCAGGGAATTATTAAGTGTGAGCGCAGAGTTTGGAGTGAAAGGATTTTAAAAAATCGGAACGTGAAATCACTAAGACCTGCTCTTGAATAAAGAGAGTGAATAAACCTAATTCTTTAAAAGTGTTTCTTCTGTCCGCCAGCCTTTACTCTCTGGGGAGCAGAGGTTCTGTTTTGGAGAGCCGTGAGTTTGACGTTCGGATGGCGCGGCCAGTCAGTCAAAGTTCGGGACGCCATGACGGAGATGGAGATGCTCTTCATGTCAGCGTCCTGCGGAGAGGAACGATAGATCGCTCAGGTGTGCATGCAGCGTGGGGGGGAAACCGACTAGTACATCCGTCATACCCGAAAGTATTTCCCCCCGAAACAGCCACAGGTTGGGGTGCCATGTCCAGAGACACACACACACACACACACAAACCCACACACACACACAGAAAAAACAATATTGCAGCATACATCTTCGCTACAGCAAGTTGAGGCAGCAGCAGCCATCAATCATCCCTCTCCACTGGTCCACCCCACTGTCATCATCCAATTACCAGCTCACAAAGCCATGAATCAACCAATCAGCACAGGCCTGGGGCTGCCCAAATACTAATCTGCCTCCGCGGACAGAAAATAAGCTGTAGGAAGAAAAAAAAAAAAAAAAACAGTCCAAGGGAGTCCAGCGCGGTTTTCATGTCGTTCGGAAACTCGGCAAAGAAACAGTGACGGAGGATCGAGGAAGTTCTGTTCAGAGGGAAATGGATTCAAGGTTTCCCACAGATGAACTGAAACAATCCTGTGCACCATCACCTATTAGCATTCAGCACGGGGGAGCCATTACCATTTTAATGATATTTATTCTGTAGAATCTAATGTGCACTAATTAAATGGGGCACCAGCTCCTATTAGAGCAAATTTAGACAGTTTCATTAAACTGACGCCATCACTTCCGACTCAATGCAACTCTATTCTCCTCTCCCCGTGGAAACAACTGGGTCTAAACGAGACGGCCATTCGTCCACTGTTATTTACCAACAAGGGATGAACCTGGTGACTGATGACGAGTCAAAGAGCCGCAGTGGAGCAAGTGAACAACCTTAAGTGAGAGCGATGAAATGAGCGATGGTGGAAGGTAATTATCCTTCACTGGGGTATTGTGTGATGATGATAACAGATGCTGAGACGTCCGTGAGGAGATTTTTTAAAGATCAAAATTCTTGTGGTGACATTAACCAGTCGTTCATTGCAGCATAGAAATATTAGACACTTGAGTGATTGCTAACGTGCTGTTGATTCATTTTGCCGTAAACCAAAGCAGTAGTTGTTTGTCCTCCAGCGATCGGGGGTGTTTCAGGGTTCATGGTTAGACTCATACATGTTGTTGATCTGTTTACTTACTGCACATCATCCACCATGCTTCCAACAATGTTCAAACCCATCTAAGGTAATGGGTTGTTTCATTGGTCAGTTTATAATAGTGTCATCAGTCTCTCCTATATACTCCGGGGCAGTGACTCTGTAGATTTCTTTCTCTGATGGTCTGGAGTAGAGGTTCAGCTGAAATATGAATGTACTTAACATTCAATAAGAAATATCCAGAGCTGCTTTCAGACATTTTTGTGGAGCCATTCAAGAGGTGGGAGTCCTGGTGAACTGGCGCCCGGCTGTGAAAAGTAGAGTGTGCGTTGATCTACTCAGTGTCAGGGCTTTAATCGGGGGTCTATGGTCTGAAAGGGGCAGAACTGCCTGACTGACAGATGAAACTGAGAAAAGGTTGACTGAGTGATACCACCAATTTATTTTCCAACCTTTCTACCTCTTAGGAAAGCTGCAGCGACGTTAACTCCTGTGACCAGTCGTGTGGAAAGCCTGCAAGTCAGAGGAGCCGCTAATAGGAAGACAGTGAAAGAGGAGCGGTGTATAGAGAAGGAGCTGGAGGGATTTCTACTCCTCTATCTCCTGGGAATATAGGATCCTTTTTAAAATACTTATATATGATTTAAGTTCTGAAAAAAGACCTGAAAAGACACAATAAAACATTTTTGTTATTAATAATTTGTGATAAATGTGATTTATCTTCCTACTGTTAAGTATTTATTAGTGAAGCTAAGGACTGTTTTAAAACCTGAGGGTCTGAACCAAGCTTCATGTGTTTGTGTCAATGGCTCATTTGATCTGGTTGGTTTTGGTTTCACTTTGTAATTTAGGGGATTTAAAGAATTTGGTCTGACAAAGGAAATCTAAACTAAAAAGTCTGAGGGTCATTTTGAATAGTGTTGGTGCAATAATAATAATAATAATAAAGTCATTTAAAAAGCTGAAGTTCCTTCCCTTTTATGATTGACAGCAGTGAAATCAAAACCAACCTGAGCTCGATCAGGATTTGCGCTGCTTTCATCTCGTTGATCTTCGTCTTTGATCTGAACACATAGCTCTGTGGGAAAAAGTCAGAATCAAAAGAAGAGATGTTCTTCATAGACCGGAGGAAGAAACACCACGGAACGATATCAAGGAGAAAACACACCCTCAGAGGTTTAACACCAGGAAACTTCGAATAATCAATCCTCTGATGAAACCCCCCCCAGAACCACACAGCTAGTGAAACTTCAAAGGTGAGATCGAGGGAAAAGAAGGAGAACGAAGATCAGGGAGAACGAAGAGAGGAGGAGTAAAATGGCTAATTAAGCCGAAATGTGGGGTAAAGAAACGTGAAGCAGCAATAAGAGGGAATAAAGCAGGACGGGGGGAGGGTGACAGTGGAGGAGAGGAGCAGTCAGGGTAAACTGGTATACGTCCTCAGGCCAGAAGACGAGGGGGAGACCAGGAGAACATGGTGGAGGAGAGAGGGAGAAAGTGAGGACAAGACAAGAGTGGAAACAGAGAAGAATGCATGGGAGGGGAAGCAGTTTTCAAAAAGCTTTATTTCCTGTTGCAATGAGAACTTGTGTAAGCCAGAGGCTCGCTGCTGTAATGTAATCTTACACGCGTCCACCCACACGCTCACAAACACAAACACACTCACATCTAAACACTACACTCTGTATGAAGAGCCGAGGGAAGCTGCAGATTCCTCTTCGGGTTGAAATATGCTTTAATTTGTGCAGCACTGGAGGGAGGGTCACCGGGAAACCTCTGTGTGAGATAGAGAAAGAAGAAGAGAGAGGGAGGAGAAGGAGTGGGGAAGAGGAAGGGGGGAAGGGGGAAGGAAGGGAAGATGGAGGGGAAGCGTACGGAGGATGAGAGTGACATGAGGAAAGAGAGGATTCTCCGACTGAGGCAGCGGTTAACGTCGCTCCTCCTCCTCTTCCTCATCATCACCGTCATCTTTGATCACAGCCCCGACCTGACAACCCTTTACACAGCAGTAAGCAGTCATAGCCACAGTGCCACCTACTGGCAATGTGTGATAGTCATCATTCACATTTAGGTTTGATGGTTTGCTCCAAACCGGTTGTACAGCAGTAAAATGAACATTTGCTCTGAATTAATTAAATTCACAAGACGCCTAACCGGCAAGAATCCGTCAGTTCTCCGAGAGAAGAGGAGACGAGAGGAGGACTTCTGCTTCGTGAACATCATGTCTTCTCCCAGAGGAGTCGTTTTTAGCCCGTTAGTTAAAATATTTAAACTCGAGCAACGGACGAATTGTCGCGTGTCATTCACTCACAAAATAAATGTGTGTCTATGTGCATCTTGCATCGATTCTGTCTGTTATCCCATTGCACAAAAACAGTGTTTGGTGTTAGTTCTGTCAGTAGAATCCAGAACCTGGCACTTCATGTCCATTCAATCCATTCACAAGATTAATTCAGTCACAAAAGCTTTTGTAAATCAACAGTTATCTCATTAACATATTTCATTATTCAACATGTCCCATAAACATTAACGGCTCCTATCAGAATAAATGCAACAGGTATTGATGGGACGTCGGTCAGCAGCGGAGGAAAATCACACTGGTTCCATCTACTCTGTCCATTCAGTCCATTCAGTGACGGAAGACGAGTGAAACAAGAGAGTAACGATGGAGCTAAGTGGGGAAACATTTAGAGAAAGTAAAAATATAAAAGGGGAAGACGAGAGGAAATGGTGAGATGAGAGGGAATTCGAGCTTAGCAGGGGGTGAGGCATGGGGAGGTTAAGAGAGGGAGGGTCATAGAGAGCGAGACTGAGGAAGAGAGAGAGAGAGAGAGAGAGAGAGAGAGAGAGAGAGAGAGAGAGAGAGAGAGAGAGAGAGAGAGAGAGAAGAAGAAGGAAAACAGGGAGATTCTCACTCCTGGGTTCGGCCCATTGTCATGGTAACAGCAGCGAGGCGAGACGAGCGGCAGAAAGACAAACTCTCTCTCTCTCTCTCTCTCTCTCTCTCTCTCTCTCTCTCTCTCTTTCTCTCTTTCTCTCTCTCTCTCTCTTTCTCTCTCTCTCTCTCTCGCTGACAGTCTCTCTCTCTCTCTCTCTCTCTCTCTCTCTCTCTCTCTGACAGTGTCTCTCTACGTCTCTCGCCCAGAGATTAGTGGACAGCTGATCTCAATCCCCGGTTTGTCCTCTTCTTCTTCTTCTTCTTCTTCTTCTTCTTCTTCTTTTCCTTCTTCTTCTTCTTCTTCCAGATAAAAAATGGATTGACAGCGAGGAGACCATTGTGTATTCGTGTGTATGTGTGTGTGTGTGTGTGTGTGTGTGTGTGTGTGTGTGTGTGTGTGTGTGTGTGCCTGTGTGTGTTTGCTTGTGTGTGCGTGTGTGTGCTCCTCTGTTCTCTCTGTTCTATAGGTTATCGAACATCAAGGGGATTCACACACTAACCTTTTCTTTTCCACCTCCGAGCTGCACGCTGTAGATCCGGCTTCACTGCAGCCGCTGGTAAATCGCTGCCTTGCTCAGCAGCACTTGATTCCAGATGTGAGATTGCATTGAACACCGGACGTCTGCCGGGACGAGGTGGATACACGAGGCAGCTAAATCTCTTTAATGACTTTTTTACACAAAAGACAATGTTTCTTTCATCATGAACACAAACGTGACCAGCACCAAGGTTTGTGGTTTCAAACCAGTAGAAACCGAACCAGTGTTGTCAGATCATAAAACTGATTGATGAGGGAAGTGTTTTTGAAACTGTTGATAGTGATCAGATCAGAAAACACTTAGATGTGACATCATCAGGATGGATGAGTTAGAGTCATAGTAGCTTCCTCAACATTAACCCCTTACTGCCTGAATTAATTTCCAATTATATAACAAAAATATTATTGGTGTTTTTGGCCTGTCATACAGATGATAAATTAAGTGGAGATTGTTATATTCAATAAAGCATATACAATAGATATAAATTTAGGTATGAGGCAAATTAGCGACGTTAGGCATAATGGGGCATAACCATAATTTAACAAATTTTGGTATGTAGATTATTATTTTGATGCTGCTTTTGCTTGAAATTGAATAACAACATATGTTTTGTGTACAATCATTGCTGTTCCATCATAACAGTATTTCAAATACAGCTTAATACCTCAAAGTAACTTTGCTGCACAGTCCCAAGGGGCTAGTATGTATTTTCCACTCCGACCACTAGATGGCGGCAGAATGCTTCCAATGCCTTTCTTGGTATGTGTAGTATTTGCACCATCAGGCACAATCGTCACCTCGGCGGCATTAAGACCGGAATGGGGTCTGAGGCAAATTTTCGACATTTTTCTACAAGGGGTTAACGATTGTTTAGCACCTTCAATTATTTTCCTTGGCTTCATGCTTTCACAGAGTTTGGGGTCATTCTTTTAGAGTTTAGACCCAGACTGTGTCCTCACCTCTAATCACATGTCAACTTCCATCGCTCACATGTTTCTCCTCCTTGCTGCTTGTGGAGCTCGGTGTCATCATTCCACCTGCTCCCGTCTCGATGGAGCACAAAGCAAAGAGCACAACCCGGCGCATTGCTTTGCCTCAGTGATACTCACAGAGCCTCACGCTGCCTCAAACCTTATAGTGATAAACTGAATGTGAGCTTCATGAAAACGTCCCCAGCATGTTCACTTCATCTTCTAGTGGAGCTCTGTCAGCTGCTCTGACATGTGATTGAAATGCAGTTTCCCTCTAATCCCCCAGGTTTAGACAGAACACACAAGTACACAACATGTTAAGTGCTAAAATAAAAGAACACAATGTTTTACGCAGTCGAAAGGCACAGGGTAGAATGTGAGTAGTGAGAACAGGAGCGGTGCAAAAATGGGTTGAGAAGTACAAAATACAGGTAGAACAGTAGCAGAACTTACAGTAAAACACACACACACACACAACTGGTGAAATGAAAACAAAAAGGGACAAAAGGAGTTCAGTTGATTTCACACAGGAACCTCGTCACCCTGGCTTCACTCCACCGTCACCAAACTGCACCAAACAATCAAACGTCTTCCTCCTGTGGCTGAGCCGGGGGATGGAGCGTTTTCAGTCCCACAGAAAGTCGAGTGTGTCCAGTGAGTTTGATCACGTTGTGTTATTGATAAACAACCACAAACACAGTTTATTATTGGGAGCCAGGGGCAGTAAACCTTAATGCCTCTCGCAGATAGCAGCATATTGTGTTCTCTAACATTCTTTTTAGTGGGTGACTCTTGGAATAAGACTTCTTCTGCTCTTGTCTGTGTCTGAGCAGGGTGGGCAGTAGGCAGGGGGGTGGCCAAGGACCCGCCTGACCCCAAACTCCATTAGTCATCCCAGGCCGATCCTCGGCACCTTCTCCCACAGGCGAGCGTGGGGGGGGGGGGGGGGGGGGGGGGGGCAGCCAGATGTGCCGTTGCCTCAGCAACAGGGATGTGAGTGAACTGCAGAGCACCGGAGCCGAGTCGCCGGACGGCCGAGGAGGACGCCGGCATCTGTGGGGGGGCAGCGGAGCATGAGCCGGCAGGAAAATGGAAAAATGTCAAGTGAGATTAGAGTGGAAGCGGGAGAGAGACTGAGTCTGCAAAGCGATCTGGAAAGGTGTGTGTATGTGTGTGTGTGTGTGTGTGTGTGTGTGTGTGTGTGTGTGTGTGTGTGTGTGTGTGTGTGTGTTTGTGTGGAGAAGACAGCTTTGCATGTGTAGTGAGAGGGATTTGTAGATTTGTGTTTTCATGCTTCACTGACTCACAGCTCCAACACCTGCCAGCCTGTTTGCAAGCATGTGTGTGTGTGTGTGTGTGTGAGTGTGTGTTTGCGTGTGTGCTCATGCATGTTCATAACACTGCTGGTTACAGTGTATGAAGTCATGTCTCCGCAGTTCATTGTTCATTTTTATTCCGCGGAGCAGAACCTTAGAAAGACGCCCATTACCACCATCTCCAGAGCAACGCCTCGGGTCTGTGGGTCTGCAGCCAAACAGTGGAAAGAAAATCTACTCTGGATTATAGAGCGTCTCCTCAGAGCAGAGAGCTGCTGCTGCTGGAGGTGCAAACCTTTTTCTATCAGTTAAAGACTCTCTCTGGGAAAAGATTCAAGAGATTCTTTGCTCTGATTTTGAGCTGAATCATATTTTATATTAAACATATTGCAAATGCTAAATGCCTATACTACGACCACTAATAATACGGAAAAGAAAACATTCATTCACTTTACAAGAACAGGAAAAGGATAAACAGTATATATGGTAAAATGTATTAAAATCTTCGGTGATAGATTAAGATCCAGGAGTCAAAAGGATCATTTCTTGTGTTTATATTCTGATTTGCAACATTTACTGACACCATGTGGAATCTGGCAACTTTGAACCGACAGCCAGTCAGCACCGATGATAAATATTCTCTTGAAAACAGTCCAATTACACACTAGAGAAAGAAAATCCATTTTATCCTCCACCAAACCGATGAGTATTCGAAAAAACAAACCCGTTAAAAATGAAAAACACGGGACCTGCTCTGTCTCCCGAAAACACATTTTAACCCGGTGCACTCAGAATAACAATATACGAGGTTGTGTTAAACTTTCCTCTGCACAGGTCGCTCCGTTGTGTTGTTGCTTCCAAAGTCTCGGAGCCGTGAGCCAAGAGTTGTGAGTCAAAAACACCAAACGAGTGCACGGAGTCAAATCAGGAAAATGAACCGCTGAGCAGCAACACGCACAAAACAGTTTGCTGAAATATGATTTTTCCACTTCCTCACGCAGCATGCAGTGGCTAGGATCGGCCACAAGAGGCAACCAGGACACAGGAAACAAGCAACAGGTGTTGGGACATATCCCATGATGCATTGTGCTTCAGTGACAAACCTTTTCAAAGAGGTAATGGTAGCAACAAGCACGGAGAAAACCTCTTTTATTAAAAATCAGTACTCAACAGAACCGCTAACGGTACACATGGAAATATTTAATAAATATCTTTAGGGAGTTCATGTTTCTGATAAGTTTGGTTTTAGTTATTTATTTCCCTTGTGTCTTTTTTAATATGTTACTTAAACATCATTGGGAGCCACAGTTTGCACAGGGGGAGCTGAGATATCGAGATCTCAGCTGTCAATCATGAACTCTTACTTCATTGTCTGGAGAGGCGGTGGACTAGTGGCAGAAACTTGGACTATGGGCAGAAAAGGTTTCTGGTTCATTTCTGGTTCGACTCCGCGGAGAAAAAACAAAAAGACGAACCTGGATTGATCTGTCCAAAAATCCAAGAGGATTCTCCCTACCCTGTCTAGTGCCCCTGAGCAAGGCACCTTACTCCCCCAACATCTGCTCCCCAGGCGCCGTACATGGCTGCTCACTGCTCTGTGTGTCCTGCACCAAATGGGTCAAAAATTGCATGAGTGTGCCTGTGCATGTGTTATGGACAAATAAATCTATGTTAATCCTAATCTCGGAATTAACCCCTTACTGCCTGAATTAATTTCCAATTACAGAAAAAAAATATTATTGGTGTTTTGGGCCTGTCATAGAGATGCTAAATAAGGTGAAGATTGTTAATTTCAATATAGCATATACAATAGATATACATTTAGGTATGAGGCAAATTAGTGACATTAGGCATAATGGTGCATAACCTTAATTTAACAAATTTTGGTATGTAGATTATTATATTGATGCTGTTTTTGATTGAAATTGAATAACAACATATGTTTCCTGTACAATCATTGCTGTTCCATCATCACAATATTTAAAATACAGCTTAATACTTCAAAATAACTTTGCTGCACAGTCCCAAGGGGCTAGTATGTATTTTCCACTCCGATCACTAGATGGCGGCAGAGTGCTTCCAATACCTTCCTTGGTATGTGTAGTATTTGCACCATCAGGCACAATCGTCACCTCGGCGGCATTAAGACCGGAATGGGGTTTGAGGCAAATTCGCGACATCCGTCTACAAGGGGTTAAAACCCAACTTTTCAGAAACACGAATACTTGTGCTAAAATGAATCGATCTTTTGCGAAAAATAAATCGATCATCCTCTTAAATCCTGTTATATTTGGGTCTCTGTCCCAAATGTTAACATGGATGGGTGATAGGGATGATTTGACAAGTCATCCATTTCTATATCCAGTAAAATGTGAAACAGCTCTTGTTAGAATGAACTGAATTGATGTCAAGATTTGGACAAAAGCTGGTAAAGAATCTCCAATATGAGAATAAACTGAGAGAACTATGGTTCAGCATGTGACACTAAAGTACTGCTCTTAAATTACGTGAAGACACTTTTCTCATCTAATCATGACTGAGGGTTGTTTTCCAGCTTCACAGAGCGACGGGAGCAGCCGCCGGTCGAGCAGCACTCAGCTAGAAGCTGCCGGAGCAACACAGGAGCCCAGAGGCTAATCCTGGAAGCTCCACTAGAATCTGAGAGTTTTAAATTAGAAACTCGTGCCTCCGGTTGAATCTGAGCCAAGACGGAAAAGTAAAATCGTCTGTTGAGTACTCGTCTGCCTCTCAGAGCCAGATGAGGAGCGGAGCTGAGACATAGAATGAGCAGAATGAAATAAAGACACAGCTTGACCCGTCTCCTCCAGTCGGTTCTCATGGGAAAGAGAAAACTGATGGACATGACATGTAGAAGAAGCTCAGACGATTCCTGGAATGAAACTGGGGCAAAGAACAAGGTCGAACCTGTGAGAGCTGCAATTTAGAATATATGAATGTCTTTGCTCTTGCTGATTTATTATTCAAATATTATTATTCCCCCCCCCCCCCCCCCCCCCGTGTCTGCCCTGGTTTTCTCCAGGGACTCCAGCCTCCTCCCACAGTCCAAACACACGGGAGATTGGTCGAATGGAGAATCTAAACTGACGTGAAGGTGTGAATGTGAGAGGACTTAATTCTCTGGCAAGTGGATGAAAACCCTGTGATCTTCTCGTCTTGTTCTTAACCCTGGTTTTCTCTCCTCCTTTTCAACTCTTCTCTTTAATCTCACCTCCTTATTTACCTCCATCTTCTCTCCTCAGCCTCATGACTCCTTCCCTCCTGTTATTTTCCCCCTCTTTCTGCATCACTCTGTTTCTGTCGCCCTCCGCTCTGTCCCCCCCGCCTCAGCTCGGAGATATCTCTGGAAAACCCTCTCCCTCCATTTCCCACCTGTCACTGGTGATCAGTGTCCGAATCTATCCAATCCACAGATCACACGGGAACTCGCCGGGACTGTTTGATTATGATACTGCACACGTTTCATGCTCCACACGGATGAAGCGTGTTCTGACGTCCTCTACATTCCCCCCGTGCCTCTAATTCCAGCTTCTCAGTTCATTGGTGGCTGTTTGTCGACAGGCTGCTGCCTCTCGGTGGCTGCTGCCGCCTCGTGGTGGCTGCTGGTGGTGCAGCTCCCAGCTGGAGTTTCTTTGCTCCGTGGTGTTTTCATAATGGTGTGTGTGTGTGGGGGGGGGGTAATATCCCCGAGCCTCAGGCCATCTGTCTCAGGGACATTCGCTCCATTTCTCAAGTGAACCCTCCTTCTCAGCTTCCACCTTCACCCACACATCATCTCTTTCTCCGGCTTTTCAAGCTCCTCGCTGGATTTGCTTTGCTTGTTCGAATCCTGTTGCCTCAGAAGAACTCACCTCTCTTCCATTTGCTGAATGCATTTGCTTCACACGCCTGTTATTTACACGGGCAGCGGTTCGAGTTTAACCGAGCGATGTTAAATTATGTGAAATTACTGTACAAGAGCAGGTCTCAGTGCAGCAGAGGGATCTTTGATGGACGTGACCAACAAGGGTGGAAGTGAAAGGAAGGTTGAGGAAGTTGAGGAAGAGTTGGTCTGACCACAAACAAACCAAAACCAAAGCCTTCAGTGTATTTTAAACCAAACTCAGTGCAGCTCCCAGTAACTACATCTGGATCTGTTTGGGTTCTCACACAAAAAACTGGATTTCTATCAGGTTTGGTTCTGGTTAGGTTTCAGAGAACTGCTTCCTGTTTCTGTGTCCGTCAGCTCTGTTCACAAACACCACACAACTTTTCAGTGAGTTGGACATCGATAGAAGATCCAGACATGTAGATATCTTCAGTTCATTATGAAACTGCAGCAGGTCAGTGGAGCTGTGGTCAGCTGTGTTCCTTCATTTGAGATCAAACTGCTCAGAGAATGTAGTCAGTCTGGAACTGCCGATTTCAAAAGACCCGGCTCCTGAATTATAGGACAGACATCGGATCTGCCTTTCCATCTGCCTCCTCCACAACTTCATATTCCCTTTATCGTTCCTGTGGAAGCTGAATCTCCATGTGTTGATCAGGCCACGAGAGCTGTGGCTTGTCATTTGGTGCTTGTTGCACTGTGCACGCCGGAGAAGTGTTCGACTGCAGGTTTCTGCTCCTGCTGAGGCTCCTCTTCAATGCAGCTGCACCGGGAGATTTCACCCTACCTCTTATCTATAATTCAAAATGTTTGTGGAACTGCTGCCCGTGTTAGCCCGGGGCCTATAGTGTGCGTATAGGGGGAGTCGTGTTATTTCAAAACCAAAAAATGCAATTTGTCGTATATAGGCTTGTTAGTGTATTTGTTGAGATGTTGGTGGTTTTATAAGATGATTAAAAGATTAAAATTAAGAGAACCTTTTATTCATTATATCTTAACATGTATTTTTTACTTGTATCTGGCTAAAATGTTGACAGTCGGCAGATGTAAGTCGCAGTAAACAAGTTTTCACGGAACTTTCATTCGCCAGACATCTTTCCATCCGGTTCAGCACAGAAGATGCAGAAGAAGAGATATGGAGGGAAAGAGACGGTGAGCGACTGAGGCTGAAAACAAAAGATTAAATTTAATTAAGCAAAACTTGAGGCGAGAAATGGGGAAAACAAAGTGAGCGATGCCGAGGAATCAATAGGTGGAAAGGAAGGAGTGATACAAGAAGAAGGGAATGACTGACGTGCAGCGGAAAGTCGACACAGCACACACACACATCACAAATGTGCAGAATTGCAAATTTTTCACATTTTCATCGATGAACTTCCTTTAGAGAAAACAGAAGTGTCAGACTGAATAAAACATGAAGACACAGACAGAAAATCTCTCTAAAAACATTTTGTACATTTAGAGTATTTTTTTTTTTTAGCTTTTATGTCTTAAAAAAACACAGATTGATTTTTCTGTCCTTCTCTTAGAGATATGACATCCAATCCAAGTGGATGTGAGAGTTGTTTCAGTCCTGAAATTGAATTATTGGTAAAGTAAACAAAGAAGTGTATTTAACTCGGTTACAAATAAGGATTGGCATCATGGGAAATTCTAAAATTTAGTAAAAACTTGTTGTAAAAGCTTCAGGTTTGTTTAAATATACATTTTATCCACAGACTGACTCACGATTGGTCGAGCGAGTGTTCCAGCAAAACCTCGATCCAGACCAAACAACGTCCTCGGAACAAGATGGCAGCATCTGCATCCGGGATGTTTGAGTGTTTGGATGGTTCGATGAAGCGGAGACTTGTCGTCCATCTTTATTTACGGCCTACGCTACAAATCATGAAAAACAGGCCAAAGTCGTATTGTCCATGTTGTGGTATCTTAGAGTTCAGTGGGTGGAGCTGTGGCTGTGAAGCTTTAGAATACGGCCTTGTGATTTAACAGCAATCCATCAAGTATCTGCTGAAGAACAACAACTCCTGCAGAAATAGGAAAACGCTGGTCCCTCAGATTCCCCAGCGTGGTTTTGATTCTGCAGACCTACCTGCCTCTCTCTCCTCCTCCCTCACTCTAATCCTCCCTGGCTCCCTCTCGGCCCAGCTGTCCTTTAAGAGGCCCTGTCGATTTAATGTGATGGACGGAGGAGCGCTCCTCTGACAGCTGCTCCACTCTGCCTCCAATTGACCCGCTCCTCTGCTTCCACACCGAGTCCTGCTCACGGACAGCCATGGTCATAAATTTATCGTGCAACGGACAACAGACAAACACGGGGGGGGTCGGGGGGGACGCAGGAATATCATTCTCTCGTTCTCAGACGAGGCCGACGCCCCCTGATGGTACAGATGCATATTCAATACCTGCATGCAGAAGACCTGTCAACGGGTCCTGGACTCGTTAAACACGCAGTCTTGCCAACTGCACCTTTTTGCAAGATTAATATCCATAAATAATCGACGTGTCTCTTTCGAGAAGCAGCTGCTGCAAAGGAACAAGAGACAAGAGCTGAGAACAGGCTCCGCCTCCGTCAGCCCGTAAACCTTTTGCAACTCAGATGATTGTGGACGAGGCTCGGAGCAGCTCCAGGTCGACCAGGGACAGTTGATTGGCTCAGATCCGTTGGCCAATCAGCTCTCTCTGGATCCCAACGACGGGAGGGAAGTCATCAAACTTGATTTTTTTAAACGAGCGACAGCCTCAGTAAAAATATTTACTGGTATTTTACCACCGAGTCACTATTGTACCCAAAATATTCACCAGTGAACACTCGGCTGTCAACACAAACGCGTGAAGTTGATTCTCTCGAGCAGATTTAATCAAGTTGTGCTGAAAAGAGAACAAGATGATAATTATCTTGTGATCTCAAGATAAGACCTTTGCCAACTCACACATTCTTCAATAAGATTTTTATAACTTTGATAGTAATTGACTTTTTTCAAGGTGGCTTCTCGTCTCCAGAGATTTTATTGAAGAAGCTAATAACTCTGCTCCCAAAGCATGAGAGACGGTTACTTGGTCATTTTCTCTATTCTTGGTTATTTCGGGGCATTTATGAATTTTTTGTATTGTCTTGTAGGGAACAATTTAAAATCTGAATATAATAACCAACAAAGTCAAAGTCAGTTAGAAGTGAACTCACACACATGAACAGATTTAGTTTGCCGTGTGAACCAAATCAGATTAATGTAAATCAAGTGTTGGCTAGCTGCAGTGTTAAACCCTGCATCCTCCATGTTAGTTGATGGGGCATGGACCAAACAATAAAATCATAGTTCACGTCAGATGAGGCCAAATTCATCAGGCTAAGTGTTAATTTAATCTCTTATTATTCTCTTATAATTCTAATTGTTCATAAGTTTGCTTCAGAAATGAAACGTCTACTGTCCCAGACACTTTAATAATTCAATCATTCTGTTTTTCAAGGCAGCGAAAATGTTATTCCTTACGTGTGTAATTTAATCTTATTTTCCACTCATCAAACCAGAGCTTCTTTTTAAAGTACGACTATAAATATCACTTATCCTGTAAACCACAGCATTAAACTGGTTCTGCATCACAGTGATATCTCCGCCTGCTTTCCAACACTCGACCCCCCCCGCACTGTCCTCACGCGTGTCACGGCCACTCAGCCATTCCAACACATTCCCATCCACTCTCCATCCACCTCACATTCAGCAAACGTATCTGTATTCATCTGATCTCCAATCAGCACAAACCAGCCACCTGCGGGGGGGGGGGGGGTGCTGGAGGAACAGTGTCGTGTCCCTGCAGGTACGATGGGACACGCCTCCTCCTCCAGCTGCTGCACCAACATCAGTGTCTTTGTGAGATCTGTAATCCCGTCCTGAACCCGATCTGTCCGTCATGATGAGACTCGCCCACAGATGTGAGTTATTTTTTAAGACGTGGTGAAGAGCAGGTCTCAGACGTGTCAGCTGTGACCTTCATGCTTTTAGTTTGTTGATGTTTTGAGGGGTTTAAGTAAGAAATGAGGAAGCTAGGATGAAGGGGAAGTTGGTTGTTCACTCAGTCGTGGCCTTGGAGGTGCAGCCACAGCTACTGTGTGTAAGTCTGAGTAAAGAGAGAGACAGGGGGAGGAGAGAGGAGAGGGAGGGTAAGAAGACAGATGGAGGGGGGGGGGGGGAGGTGGACGGCGAGAGAAGCCTCGGAGGGAGGACAGAGGGTTTGGATAAGGAGAGAGATGTCAGAATGGTTCATTGTGTGCAGACTTCACAGGTACAAGGACACGATCCCCTTCATAAAACACACACACACAAACACACATAAAAAAACTGACACACACACACACACACAATCAATAGAAACTAAAATAAACTCAGAAACTTCACCCTCAGCACCACCTGAAGATAATCCAGGTCCCGTGGGTCCAGTCCTGCTTTTATTCATCATCTACATGAGAGTAAAATAATCCGATTAATAGAAGATATAACAAACCTAAATTTCAATAAAGTGCACAGATTTTTTTCGAGTACAATCACATTTTGTCCATTTCTCAACGAAATAGCCTCAAAACTTTGTGGACAAAGTTTTGAGGTTGAGTGCTTCAGTCCAAATCAACAAGTAAAAAATGGGGAAGTTAGGAAAGTGCGAGGGAGACGTTTGGACACAACGTGAGTTCCCGTCCCGATGGACTCGACTTCTCACTTCTCATTTCCTCCACGCAGATTAATCCATCTATACAAATAGTTTTGTTTCTAAATGAATACGTAGTCGTATGGATGTAGTCACAGGGACGAAGAGTGGGCGTCCTAGTCTTCATCCTTCAGACCAGCAGTATTCACAATTCAAGAGCTCCTCATCCACGAGGGGCCGGCGGCTGTTTGTCCCGTGTTCTTTTCAGAGTCTTTCCTTGTGGAGCTCAGGGACACCAGCTGGTGAACGGGTACAACAGGCAGTGGACGGTCTTAAACCTGCAGGAGACAGAATATAGATAAGAAATCATTTATCCTATTATCTCATGTTCATTTGCAGATACGCTGCATGTGTACGAGGCCGCTGACAGTTTATATATTATTCCTGTGGTAGGGTTAGGGTTAGGCTTAATTCAAAAGGGGCCGTGCAAAGGATGAGAGTGTTAGTTTCTTCTTTTTCTTGGTAGCAACGATGCAGAGATAAGAAGAAATGAGCGGAGAGAGAGAGAGAGAGAGAGAGAGAGAGAGAGAGAGAGAGAGAGAGAGAGAGAGAGAGCGAGAGAGAGAAAGAGAGAGAGAGAGAGAAGGAAACGAGATGAAACCACTTCTCTCCTCCACGCTCCGAACAGGGACATCGCTCTCTTCTCACCTAGAGGCCACCAGACACTGATAAGTATAGTTCTACAGTTCCATCTGTTTCATAGAGGAGTCTATAGTATATCAAAGAACTCGACCTCACAGTTACTCAATCATACAGCCTTATATTACACAACATAAAACTACATAGACCCTCAGTAGAGTGTATAACTAGGCCCAGGGCCCTTTCTTACAATGTTAAAGAAAGTGATAACAAATTCCTGGATCTGTATCAGAATTTAATATTCCAGTTATTATGCGACTACTTGCTAATTAAGCTGCAACTACTTGTTGTCATAAGAGTCTTTGTTGGACTCTGACATCACTGTGTCCACCTGCGTTTATCTGCAGGTGTGTGTGAGACTTCAGTCAGATGTGTGTAGAGCAGAGAGTGCAGGCGTGTTGTCGTGAATATAAATTAACGTGTGATGTCTCAGCCGCGGCCGTGTGTCGCATGAAGAGATGAAGATGAAACACAGAGACAGAGACAGAGACAGAGACAGAGAGAGAGAGAGACAGAGACAGAGACAGAGACAGACACAGAGACAGAGACAGAGAGAGAGAGAGAGAGAGAGAGAGAGAGAGAGAGAGAGAGACAGACACAGAGACAGAGACAGAGACAGAGACAGAGAGAGAGAGAGACAGACACAGAGACAGAGACAGACACAGAGACAGAGAGAGAGAGAGAGAGAGAGACAGAGACAGAGACAGAGACAGACACAGAGACAGAGACAGAGAGAGAGAGACAGAGACAGACACAGAGACAGAGAGAGACAGAGAGAGAGAGAGAGAGAGAGAGAGAGACAGAGACAGAGACAGAGACAGACACAGAGACAGACACAGAGACAGAGAGAGAGAGAGACAGAGACAGAGACAGAGACAGACACAGAGACAGACACAGAGACAGAGACAGAGACAGAGACAGACACAGAGACAGAGAGAGAGAGAGAGAGAGAGAGAGAGAGAGACAGAGACAGAGACAGACACAGACACAGAGACAGACACAGAGACAGACACAGACACAGAGACAGAGACAGAGACAGACAGACACAAACACAGACACAGACACAGAAACAGACACAGACACAGAGACAGACACAGACACAGACACAGACACAGACACAGAGACAGACACAGAGACAGAGACAGACACAGAGACAGACACAGACACAGACACAGACACAGACACAGAGACAGACACAGAGAGAGACACAGACACAGAGAGAGACACAGACAGAGACAGAGACAGACACAGACACAGACACAGAGAGAGACACAGACAGACACAGACACAGAGAGAGACACAGACACAGAGACAGAGACAGAGACAGAGACAGACATAGACACAGACACAGACACAGACACAGAGACAGAGAGAGACACAGACAGACACAGACACAGAGAGAGACAGAGACAGAGACAGAGACAGACGGACCTGGACGGGTCGTCCTCCTTCGTGAAGCTCCCTTTCACCTCGATGCTGTTCATCTTGTTCTCAAACATCCCGTAGCTCAGTGTCACCTGGGAAAACACACAACATTTAACCGTGCGTTTGTGTGTTAGTGTGTGAGTGAGAGTGTGTGAGAGTGTGTGAGTGAGAGTGTGTGTGTGAGTCAGTACCTGGTGTGCGATGCTTCTGTGGTTGACGAGCAGCAGGTTCTCCAGGTGCGAGTGGAACAGAGGACAGTGAACCATGGAGACGCCGAGTCTCTTCTCCACGATGAAGCCCACCGTGCAGTCATCAGGGAGACGGATGGTCGCTGACGTCTGCTCGAACCGGGAGCCACTGATACACACAAATAATAATAATAATAATAATAAATATCTACAGATCTCAGTTTATGTTTTTAAATCAGTTTCATTAAAACTATCGATGTTTTTGTTGATGTTTTGCATGTTTTCATCCAATGAACTCGTTCCTGTGTCCATTTGTCTCCGTTTCTTTTAGTGAAGTATAAAGATAAAGTTTCAGAAAATGAAACTCACTATAGATTTATGATTAATCACTGTGAAGATTTATTATTCATCTTTGAAAAAGTTATGCTGCTGTTTCTGTGATGGATCGAGTTCAGTGAGCCGGTGAAAAAATGCAAAATTATGCCACTAAACAAAAGTCTTGGTTGTATTTCTGAGCAACAATAACATGATTTTAACAATATAAATCATAAACTAATTAAGGTGAATTTTATAATTTAGCTTCAAGTCGTTTGAATTTAATTTGAATTGCCTGAATTAAAAATAGTAGCTGCCGGGAGAATAGGGTTTCAGTCTTAAGGATCTAGATCAAAATTAAATAAGAAACTGTTGTTTGCTATATTGTCAAAGATGAAGTAAATTAAATTTGGCAAAAAGGAAAAAACAATTTGACTTTTTTTGTATTTGTTAATCGTCATTAATTCAATTATTTGCAAGATGCCAAATCATAATGTTTTCTTTAGGCCCGTGGTGACAAAAAACTGTTTCACATATTCTCTTTATTTGCACTCATATGGACAATTGGGTGTATATATAAATATGTGTAGTAGTATTTCTGGTAGTATTAAATACCTGGCCCATGGAGCCATCTTCTCCGCCAGACTTCGACTCAGACAGAAACCAGCTCCTCCAGTGGCGAACCAGAATCGAACCTCCCTCTGAGTGATGACACAGATATTAACAATTACATGTAAACACAGAATAACTGGAAACAATATTGATTTTAATCAAATCACTCGTTTTGACGAGTGTTCCACGCTTTTCCTTCTCAGTTATTTCCTTTTCCATTTCCTTCCCCATCTTTTAATTTCATCTTTTTCCCATTTCCTGCCTCGTCGTTTGTCCCTCTCTCTTTCCCTCCTCCTCCGTTTGGACTTCTCCTTCCTTTCATTCCTTTGGATTGTCTCCTCTCTTTCCTTCCTCTGTCTTTTACAGGTTGTTCCTTTCAGTCTAATTTCCTTCCCTCTCTGTGGAAGTCCTTTTATTGTAAGAGTCTGCTCCTTCTCTGCCCTGTTTCTTCCTCCTCACAATAGAGACAGGAAATCAAATGAGTTCGGCAGCGAAATGTTTTTAATAAAATGAGACGAGGAGACAAAGAGGATGTTTTCTCCATCACCCTGGCTTCCTCGGCAAGGGGCGGAAATGGTGAGATGACAAAAAGAGAGAAGCTGAAGAGAGGGAACAGTCAGAAAATGTGAGTGGAAAATAGAGGGAGAGGAGTTAGGAAGCGAAAGATAAATAAAGATCTATTTTCCAGTGTAAATGGAAGCAATCAGGGAAGAGAAAGTGACACGAGGGAGATGAAGGGAGTCGTTTATTCCCAGAAATAAGTGAGAGAGATTGAAGTGTGCGGGGAGGATGGCACGCTATTCAGAACAGCTTGCTGGATTCCTAATGCACTTTAACTAAATGGGAGCATTAATCCGACTGGAGAGCATGTGAACGACACACTCTAATACACACACACACACACAGTAATGGCTGAATGTGTGTTTCAAAAACAAACTATCGACCTCCTGCAGTTTGACTACCTCCTTCCCCAAGGGAGTCTTCTTCGTGTGTGTGCGTGTGTGTGTGTGTGTGCGTGTGTGTGTGTGTTTTACCACTAATCAATATCCCAACAAGACACTAATCACTCATTGATCCACTTGGGTCTGAAAATCCTTCCCATGTGAACACACACATCCATCCTATACATTCATTCATCCATGCAGATATATTCCTGTGTCTTGCCCTGACTGCTTCCTCCTCTCCGTCCCGTTCTGCAGAGTAAGAATGTAAAATATGGATTTAGCGTTGCGGTGGTTAACTTGGCCTGGCTGCGTTTTGGCAGAAACCCAATAGGAAGGTACCTCAGCTTCAGTTCATTAAGAGCAGCAGAGCATCCAAACAGAAAGAAGAAGGGAAGCATGGAGGAGAGAGAGGGAAAGAAATCAAGAACAAAAGAAACCTCCTATTTTTAAAGTTTATGACTTATATACAGTCACCTTTAATCTGTGAGTCCAGGCGACAACTGGCTAAAACCTGAAGACTTTCCTTGAAGGCAGTCTCCAGGAACCCTCCTCAAGAGGCCTCACACATACAGTGACCTTTGACCTCCGAATTCTAATCAGTTCCTCTGTGAGGCCAAGTGAAAATTCAAAAACGATTCCCTGGAGGAATTCTTAAGATAATTTATTAACACGGCAGAAAAAAGGGACATGCGAGGCCACTGTGACCTTTGACCTTCGACCACCAAGATCTGATCAGCTCATCCTAGAGTCTCACTGAACATTGGGACGAGGTTTAAAACCGTGTAAACAGCTTCATTCCAAACTGCACTGAGTTTGATTTTAAATGTGATAATAATGTGAAATACTGGACTTTTCAGTTACACTTTAAAACGCTGTTAAGATCATTGGGATTAATCACGTGAAAAGATCTCAGAGGGGTCACCCTGCCTTAAGGAGTTATCGGTCCACGTAAATTAAATCCAGCCGGAGGTTTCAGGGGAGTTATAGAGTGCTGTGGTGTAAATGCTGCTTCAGAGGCGCTGCCAAGAAAGAAAACAACAAGGCTCCGGGGTTGGAACGCTGAGGACTCCAATTTATTCAACATCTGAACTGATGAATTCTATCACAAAAATATAAATGACTGTGATTGGGACTCTGCTCAGCACAGTTTCAGTCTGAGAAGAAGTTCCTCTGGCATGAATCCTGCGTTAGTAACATCCACATGCTCGTGTTGTGGTTTCCGCTTTGTGTTAATTTGTCATTGAGCTTTTATTTTTAATCAAGTTACAAAATCCAAAGTCGTCATCAAAGGGGAACAGAAAGCTCAAATCCTGAGAAGCCTAACGTCTTTTTCAGCGTCTTGTACGTGTATGAATCCTTTTCAGTTTCGTGTTCGTCACGTTCAAAATATAATAAGTATGATATTATCCAGCATTTTTACAAAGGGGGGGGGGGGGCAGCAGGACCTGACTCAGACTCCTGGGCTCTCACCGATAATTTGAGGAAATAAATTTTCTAAATTAACGCCATCGTTTATCCCTGATTCCCAAATTCAAAGGCCCTGTAAATAAACACTGTGGTGTGGTACCGTTGCGTTGCCCTCCAGAAGCTCGTGAGCAGTGATGGGCTTGTCCAGGCTCGGTTTGCCCACGTAGATGTCGCCCTCCTGGGGGAAGGAGGAGAGCAGGGAGACGAGGGCCTCCGGGTTCAAATAGTTGTCATCGTCCACATGACAAAACCACCTGCACGGACCAGAGGACAGAAAGAAACGTTAAAGTCAAATACAAATACACTGTATTTATTTGTTTGTTTGTGTCAAAGTTTCTTTTCCCGACTCTTTCCAATCAAGCTAGTGATTTCTGCAAACACTCAGAGTTCAGAGCATGTCTGAAAGCAGCCTGTCTGTGAACCCCTCACACTACAGATGATTATTTGTCCCAGTAATTTGTTCAGATCTGCATCTTCCCACTCGTCCTCTCATGTGCAGCAGGCGTCAGGAAACACAGTCGTGGAAACTGAATGAAATTGAGTTGTTGAGCTGTTTGATTTACTCTGCCGCCTTAATGACTGGACACGCTGTCAACTCCT
>NC_070628.1:2889268-2902138 GCF_947347685.1 Pleuronectes platessa | reverse complement strand
TGTGTGTGTGTGTGTGTGTGTGTGTGTGTGTGTGTGTGTGTGTGTGTGTGTGCGTGTGTGTGTGTGTGTGTGTGTGTGTGTGTGTGTGTGTGTGTTACAGTCAGAGCTGAGTGCTGATGTCAGCAGTATGAAGGCTTAAGCACCATGCAACCAGAAGGGAGAGGAAATGACTCTCCTGCTCCGTCTCTCTAATTACTACTGACCATTATATGGGCGGCCGGTGGCCAGGCAGCGGAAAAAAAGCGGTAATTGTTGAGACGTTCCTCTGCTGCCGTTACAACAACCTGCATCTTAACGATGACATCTCTCTGAGAAAGTGCGATATTCACACTGTGTGAATAAACTAATTCAGATCATTACAGTGTGAATTTCATCAATTTGACGACAAAATGATGAAAGTTCCATCTCCACTGACGAGCAGCCGACTTCAATAACTTCCCAATTTAACTACAACAAGGTTCATCACTTCTTTAGGTCCCCTGGAAACATTTATTTCCATCGTTGATTTCACTGTTTGCAGCACGTTTCTGTATTTGAACGTGTTGTGGATTTTGTTGCAGCACACGTGACGTGTGCTGCAACAAAAAATACAGCTTGTCTCTCCCCAGAGGAGCAGCTCAGTCATAGAGGGCAGGGTGAAGTTCTTCCATGCTGTGCACGTCCACGGGTCCCGACTGGATCTGTGCACGTCTCAGTAACATTTCCCTCGTGTTGGACCCCGAGGCCGGGGGGGCAGCCCAAGTGGGGCTGTACCAGCCGTCAGAGCTCACTCAGCTTGTTCCATCGATGACGAGGCACTGAGAGTAGTCTCCACAGCAGCAGTGTCTTGTTTCTTTTTACAAACACACACACACACACACACACACACACACACACACACACACACACACACTCTCTCTTTGACTCTATCAGGTTTTATTCATCGCTTTCTCTCTCATCTATTGCAAACAAGGAAGTAGAGCTAAACCACAGGGGTCTGGAAGTAAAAGTGCATTTCAGTTCTGAGTTAAGATTTTGATTATCGGCCATATTGTTGATCACCAGGTAATATTTCCTTTTTTATCCCGATCCAGACAAGTTGTCCTCGGTGAGGAGGTTGTTGTGTTTGCTTGACTTGACAGAGATTGAGACTGAAACAAGGATTTAATTCAGGATTCTGAGAAGAGCCTGATATGATATGAACGTTTGATTCTGACACCAAAAATAAGTTCTGTTATGATATATCAACTAAACTCTGAGACAATGATTCCTAAGATGTCATAATCAAAACCTGACGACAGAGAAATGGGGCTTGATACCTCACAACATCTCTTATGAAAAACTATAAATAACAGAAAACATGTTTCACATCAATCAATCAATCAATCAAATTTTAACAAGGTGTGACGTCCTCTGTTCTCCAAGAGGAAACATAAACAGGGATAGTATATGTCTGTTATGTATATATTGATATATTCAGTATAAATATCTTTGCATTGCCATTATAACTTAAATGCAAAAATATCCTATTGAATCTTATTGAAAATAAGTGATCAGAATGTAATTTTGTTTCTTAAAAACATATTTGCTAACAGGTAGATGAGCGTATTTTAGTTAAATTTTAAACATTTATTAAAAATATTGTTATTTGTCCAATATGAGCAGTTATAGTGCATCACAGATCCAGAATCAGCAGCGTCCAACAGAAACTCTTTCATTAGTTTATTGCATAAAAATTTTGAGCTGAAGAACGTCGACTTCCTGAAGTGAAAGTGAAGCTGCCATCTGCACCGAGCCAGGTTGTGTTGGTTGGCAGGAACTGTGGCTTCTTCCACCAGAGACCCAGAGGACTTCATTATACCTCCCTCTCCTCTCCTTCCTCCATCTCTCCCTCTCCCTCTCTCTCTCTCTCTCTCTCTCTCCTTTTTATCTTCTCTCCTCCACTGCACTTCTCCCCCTGCCTTCCTGCTTTAAATCTCCTGTCCTCCATCTTCTCTCTCCCCCTCCACATCTTTCTGTTTTTGTTTACCATTTTGTCTTTACTCAGCTGTGACTTTTCTCGTGAGTCGTCTTGTGTTGACGGGAGTTGTGTGAGGAGCTGAAGGACGGTCAGGAGAATCAGCTGTCAGTTGTCTGGAGGAACTTTCATGTCTGTAAACGAGACGGAATGAGGAAGAAAAACATGAGAGTCGAGAAAACGTATACTGATTCCTGAATATTTATCTAAAACAATGATTTGTTTGTTGTTTATCAGAAAGTGTTGTTTGAGGCGAAAATTGATATATGAGTTTATCGGCTATAACGAACAGGAAGGACACACAAACACACACACACACACACACTCACACACACACAGCTAGGTGCTTCTTCTGCCGCTTTGGAGCTGGTGGATCCGTTCAGATCAGTCATGGCTGACAAAGGCTCACAGTATGTGTGTGTGTGGGTGTGTGGTTGGGGGGAGGTGATACTGTAACACCTGTTCAGCAGGATCACTTACCTCAGGGGGCTCTGATGCATCCCTTCACACACACACACACACACACACACACACACACACACACACACACACACACACACACACACACACAGTCAGTGCAGCCCAGTGGATGGCAGAAAGAAAACGCCATTTGGGACGTTCATGCTTCAGTGTACAATCTCTCTCTCTCTCTGTCTCTCTCTCTCTCTCTCTGTCTCTCGCTCTCTCTCTCTCTCTCTCTCTCTCTCTCTCTCTCTCTCTCTGTCTCTGAGTCTCTCTCTCTCTCTCTCTCTCTCTCTCTCTCTCTCTCTCTCTCTCTCTCTGTCTCTCTTTCAAGACACAAATTTAACATTTACTTCAGATTCTTTACAAATCACCAAAACGTAACAATACATTTTCCAAAAGTTTTTTTTTTACCAAAACCTCATGTTGGAGACAAACTGTGTTCTCTGACTCGATGCAGTGTGTCATGCTAGTACTTATACATGAAAAGTACTATCATACTAAAGAAGGATATCATCAGAGATGTGGGAGCCAAGCATTTCTTGTTAAAGACGACTCACACATATTTACATACATGTACACAGTATACTCAGTGTGTATAGTATATATACTGAGTATACTACCATCTCCGGCCTTACTTACAACATCCTGACAGACAGACGAGCTCCACAGTAAAGGTTGTTTTGACAGAATTTTACTCCAGACATGTGATCCTCACAGTCAATGTGTGTGTCTGGATCTCACTGTGGTGAAATGTGATGCCCCTGCTGTGCTGTCCTCAGATCAGTGTGCGTGTGTGTGTGTGTGTTGCATGTTGTATGCAGCTGTGTGTTCGATGAGGTCAAGTTGGGTCCATCTTCTGCTCTCACACTGGACCAAACTGAGCAGGACAACTTCATTCCATTTTTGTCTTGAATGAATAGTTTGTAGGATACAGGCAGGAAAGGTGAGGAGGATGAGGGTGAAAGGGACGAAGAGAACTGCACAGAGGTGGAGAGAGAGAGAGAGAGAGAGAGAGAGAGAGAGAGAGAGAGAGAGAGAGAGAGAGAGAGAGAGAGAGAGAGAGGGAAGTAAAACAAAGACGGGTGAGTTGAAAATGTGGAGAAAAGAAGAGAATTAGAGAGCGATAGAGGTGGAGAGCCATAGTGTTTTCCCCTCATGTTGAGTCACTGATCTACATTCAATCTGCACTATGTGAATTATTGATTGGCCTTTAGCGAGCCTGTGTGTTTTGTATACGTGTGTATGTGTGTGTGTATGTGTGTGTGTGTGCAATTGTGTAGTGCTGAGATGCTTTTGCTGAAAAGCCCAGTGGTGTCGTTTTTTCATTTTTATTCTATTGACAGAGCGAGAGAGGTAGAATAGGGAGAATGGCACCGATTTGCACACGCATTACACACACTTCAACACACACACACAAACACACACACTCGTCCATTGACACACACAGACCTGCAGGTGTCCATAAACACACACACACACACACAGACGCACAACCAAACAAACATGCATAATACTGTATTCATTCAGCCACGGGCATATTTGCATTTTTCTGGTCAGGACACACACTCACACACTCACACACTTGAACACACACAACCTTGGAGGCTGATATCTAAATACCAGCAGGGAGGAGACACTCTGAACCAACACCCCCCCTGTTTCCTCAGCCTGATGGTTTCTTCTCCTTCAGGAGGTTTAGTTTGGAACGTTCCTTTTCTCTCAGCATCTGAACTCGTCAGGAAATCGATGTATTAGCAGGAACTGTGTGTGCATGTGGGTGAGTTTCTATATTTGCAGACTGTCTCATCTCCTGTTCTCTCTCGTCTGCGTCTCGGGCGTCCAACACACGTCTTAGTCATCTTCTGGAAATACATTCTTCGTTTCATATTTATGCTCAAAACTATGTTTGTAGTTTTGAAGAGGACGGTGGTCAGTTATTGGTTTCCTCTAAACCAGGAACATTTGTTCCACCTTTCTCGAACGCAGCTTTTGAAAGAACATGAAGCATGCCAGCTGTGTTTTTCCACGTGTTTTATTAAAGCTGTTTTCAGACATGAAGCTCAGAGGATGATCACGCACTTCTCAGGTTTGAGGTCACTACTGGAAAGCTCAGGCACCGAAGTCCGTGGTGTGATTCTGTCTTGGAGGAACCGGCTCGTCCGGCACCAGTTACCCAACGATAAAGAGAACTGGAAACCTCTGTCCAACAAAGTGGATTTCATTCCAAGCAGATGAAGAAGAGTTTCTGCTGGGAGAGAGTTTTCATAGATTTTAAAAGTAGAAGTGGACACAGACTCAGATTCTCATTCTGTTGGAACATCTGCAGACTGATCTCTGTCACTGTGTAATCTGCTGCAGCCTGATTGAATTTAAAGGGACTCTGGGGCGTTAGTGGAGATATGTGCTCTACTGAACCAATTCTACTTATTTGTGTGTAGACAATCAGAATCAGAATCAGAATCAGAAGCATAATCAGAGGTATTTATTGCCAAGTAGGTTTACACCTACAAGGAATTTGCTCTGGTTATTGGTGCTAACAATGAATATAAAAACATAAAAACACAATAAATACAACACACATAAGATAAGCAATAAAAAGAAACAATAACTATTTACTCACTATTTACTTCTTATTTACTCACTTTTTCTAATATTTACACAAAGTAACATTTATTTAGACATAAACATATCTAAATAAAAAGATATAAAAGATAAAAGATGTAAAAAGTGAAGTAAAAAGTGAAATGCAAAACGCAAAACAGTGTCAGATTGCAATATGCAATGTAATGCAGCCGCAACTGAAATTATTAGATGATTAACTATTAAGAATTTTGCTTATTGATCCTTCAAAAATCAATAAGCAAAAATTATACTATTTATTCATATATATTGATCTGTTGCACAATTATAATCTGATAATCTTTAGGTTTCGGCTGCAGGTTGCACAACATCAGCAATTTTATTACCTCACCTTGGGCTTGATTAAATATTATTCTTTTTAAAATGTTGTCTAGTAGGATTTGAACCAGCAACCTTACATGTATAAATGTCTGCATCGAGGGGCTGCCCCCCCCCCCCCCCCCCCCACTCTTCCACGCCGGTCTGCCTCTAATGGTTATTTTGCCAAAGTAATGAATGCTGGTGTCGGGAAATGATCACCTTAATGATCGTAATTATTGTAATTGAGCTGCAGTGGAACATTATTGGAGGTTCCAGATAGATGAGGAGAGGAGTGGTGTGTGTTTGTGAAGCGAGGGGTGTGTTGGGGTTGGGTGAGGACAGGAGGAGAAGAAGAACAGAGCATTACAACAAAATGAAAGAGCGAGATATCAACGCTCTCAACTCTCGCTTCATCTCTTCTTCTCCTCTCTCGCCCTCCTCCCTCCTCCTCTGCCTCATGTCTTCCTCCGGTTTCTGCCTCTGCTGTCGACTGCAGTGTGGAGAGCAGACCGCAGCAGCGAGCGAGGGAGGAGAGAGAGGCTGAGGAGTGAGCAGTGGTGGAGGAGTGGAGGGGGAAAGAAGGGAGAAGGAGGGAGGAATGAAGGAGAAGTGACAGGCGCGGTGTGCGTTTGATCTGCGCTGGTTTCCTCCTCCCCTCCACTGCAGCCCAGAGCGCCTCTCCCCAGAAACACAGGCCAAGTGCAGACATCTGTGTGTGTGTGTGTGTGTGTGTTAGTGTGTGTGTGTGTGTGTGTGTGTGTGTGTGTGTGTGTGTGTGCTTGTGGAGCGAGTGTATTTCAAAAGCTAATTTGAAGCTTGGTTTTGTTTTGCAGTGCGGTCCCCAGCTGCTGTGGCTAAGTGGTGGAATAGGAGTGCGATTGTGTTTTTAAAATAAAACACCTATGTCCTCCTATCTTTCTATCTTTTCTATCTTTTCTATCCATCCATCCATCCATGATCTTTGCTCATGGTGCAGTTGTTGCAGTGACACTTTGAAGAGCATGTACTTCACATAATACTGCGTTCACATCACCAGATTATTACAAATAATAACTGCAGTTCCCAGATCAGCGAGTCGGTGAATCCACCCGATGTTGGTTGGTAAAGTTATGATTTAATGTTATGGTAGAAACAAGTAAGCTTGTAGTAAATGGGTTATTTAAAGAGATGCTCTTCAGTTTAGTCTGATTGTAAATATCAGGTGTGAAAAGTTCCTCAGGACAAAGATATGAAGCTGGTTCAGACTCTCAGGAGAGAAATAGTCATAGAAATATTTAATGATCATGGAAATCAGATGGGAAGTCAAAGTTGCTAGCAGGTGATTGGTCAGCACAATCAGCAGCCTGTCAATCAGCCCGACAGCCAATCCGCTACGTTAGTGTGTCACTTGGCCGAATTCGGCGGATTGGCCCTGTCACTCCGAGGGGGTGGGGCCTGGGGTCAGCACAGCGTGTCAATCAACGGGCAGGTGGATGAGTGCAGCTGTGACAGGAGGGGGGGGGGGGGGGTAGATAAGTGACACTTTAATTAGCTAAAGGCTAGTTGGTGCTCTCAGGGTGGAGTTTATGGTTTGTGATGGGGTCAGATCAATACAAGGGTTTGTCAATATCCTGCAGATTTGGTCTTTTAGTTAAATAGTCGGACGTGTTGTTGTTTCTCTGTGAACACAAAGAAAAGAGCTGTTCAGTTTGACTCCACCAAGGCTGTTTTGGTTTGATTTGTTTGTCTGTTACTAAACAAAGGTTACGGGACCCAGTACCATGACACTGGTGGACGGATGTGATGTGGATCAGGGAAGAAAATGGCAGAATCCAGGAACCTCATCTCTTTATTGAGCTTTGTGACGTTGTGGTTCAGATCTAAACTAAAATTCATGAGCTCCAGTTTGAAATGAAGCCACTTTGCTGTGAAGAAGCCTCGTGTATCTTTTCTTGGTTGATTTAATGGAGTTTCTTTTAATTAAGTCCTAGAGATAGACGTTGTTGTATGTTGTTCTTTACTGGCTGGAAATAAATTAATTTGTGATTTGGGCTTAATTTGGGTGTTTGAGATACTTTGCTAGAAATGATGGCAAATGTCATGAAAACACTTTCTTAATAAATAAAATAAGTGGGTCACACTGTCACTCAGACATTCTAACTTTATCAACAAATAAAGTAATCTAAATTAATTATAGTTTCCTGTGATGGTCCTCAATTATGTCCACGTAAGATCGTGGTAATGTATTCCCATCAGTCCGATCCGAAGTGGGAGGGAACCAGTAAGAGAACGTGAGGAGACACTGGAGGAGGGAGTGTTTGTCAGCCACGCCTCCTCGTGACCCCGGCCTGTGACCTCCTCCTCCTCCTCGTCCTCAGGGGACGGGGACGTCAAACAAACCGTCCGTCTGACCTCATCCACCACAAACACAAAACAAGTCGATTCGTCTCCTCGTCCTCTGGGCACAGTCCTGATTTGTAAAGTTATTGATGTTTTATGAGCCGAACGTAGAATCCCAGTGTAATGTGCACCTGTAGTAAAACGTCCTCGTCACCAGTTGAACCAGTAAACAAACCGAGCTCATCCAGGGATGTAACTTGAACCATGTCTCTGTGTTCCATGTGTGAGACTTTATCTGGGAGTTGAATCTGCAGCCACAGTCTGGTGGACTGGATTGTCTCAGCAGTTTGTGTCCTCACGCTGTCTCTCATCTCAGTCCATCAGCAGGACGGCTACATCAGCCGGGGTCGCCCGAGTCGATACCGGCCTCAGATCTCCGGCTCACAGGTCGTGTGTTTGAACCAGAGAGGACGAGATGTCAGTGTCATTAGGGTGTCCCAGGGCTCGTCCAATCACAGCGCAGCTCAGCGCTCGCGGGGGATTACTGTGGCGAGGACAGATAGAGGAGAGGACGTGTTTAACCGGGGACGGATAAGATGTCTCATTTAGCTACAGAACAGCATTTCTATAAATTCCTAAAATATCCAGTATTCCCAGTGGACAGTGGTATATTATGGGATGGTGCGTTCTACATCTTCCTCGTGCTTCAACCAATATTCTTAAGAGTAAACACACATGATGGTAGATAGAGATGGACGAAGCGGTTCCACGTCCTCCCAGTGTGAAATATCTCAGCCAACCACCAGGGGGCGATCGAGATGAACTGGCTTGTTTTCTTTTTATGGAGCTGTCGTGTTGTCCATCTTTATTTACAGTCATTTGGGGGGGAAGTGTAAAAGTTGCAATAAGGTCAACATTTAAATTATTTTAGATTTCAGATATTTTAGAAATTAAAGAGTTTGTTTGTGGTTTCAATAAATCAATATCAATCATTATTTAGATTTTACCGAATTACACATTTTTGTTTGGTTCTTCACTTCACTCTTTACAGTGTGATTTCTTACTGAAGACGCTGGTATGAAACCCACCACGGATTTTAACCATGGTGGTCGTGTGTGTGTGTACAGTGTGTACAGTGTGTATATGTGTGTGAGAGAGAAGTGTGTGGTTGTAAAAAATACCAAGAGAGAATGTGTTAGGAGAAGGTGGGGAAAAAAAAAACAGACAGAGGAGAGGACATAATTATAATTACAGTCTTTAATCCTCTGGACACACACTCTCACACACACTCACACACACTCACACACTCTGGGTGAGCTTTTAATTAACTATTGGGCGACAGGGGACTCTGGTATTGGGCTAATTATTTGAGCCACACATCCCTTCACTCCGATACGCTCCCAGAGAGGCAGACAGGTATTCCTCACTCCCAGCTCACCTGGTAATTGGGAGGGTTTTCACGTGAGGAGATGAACTCGCTCTCAAAATTATCAGGAACAAGCGGAAGTTGGGTTTCTTGTCGGCCTCAGACTTATCTGCAGTGTAATGTGGATTCAGTGTTGAAGGAGAAAAGGAGGCAGAGTCATCGGCTGCCGGTTACAATGTAGATGAACAAAATGAAATCCACGAAAGCAAAGGAGAAATCATATGAAACGATGGCATCAGGAGCAGAATTAGCCATCATGGAAACGTTGGTAGACATATTTGTTAGTACTCTGGTTTGTAGGATTTAGTGACACCTAGTGGTGAAGTGTCACGTTGCAGCTGAGCAGCCCTTCACCTCACTCTCCTCTTTTACAGACATGAGAAAGAACCTGCTGTTCAGGCTCACAAAGAAAATACTCCAATGTAAATCTGATATAAGATTTATGTAATTATATAATTTATACCCATCAGATGCAGCAGCTATTTTATACCTAATAAGAATGAGTTTACAAATATGTTTTGTAGCATTTGTTGTCGGAGGATTTAAATTTGTCACAAACTTCACGATCTCAGCTAAAAGTGTTCAATGACATTTTACCTTCCACGTCATATTCCTGAACTTTAAGGTCATTAATAATTAATATGAAAACAGCTAATATCCGTTTTTTCATGTGTGTAGTTTTTACTTGTGTGATTGTGTGTATATAACTGTGTGTGTGTGTGTGTGAGTGTGTGTGTGTGTGTGTGGTGGTGGAAGCGGCAGTCAGGTGGATGCAGTCTGTTTCTAAATCAGATCTCTGTGATTCACTGGGTTGATGAGTCACCACAGCAGCACGAGCACAACACACACACACACACACACCCTATATGTGATGTGTGTGTGTGTGTGTGTGTGTGTGTCTGCTCGTACTAAATAACGGGATAGTGCTCCGCTGTGCCGATGTGATTTGGTGACTAATGCAGAAGTTGCTGATGTCATGCGTTTGCTTCCCCTCGCTGCTGAACTCCTCATTTCCTGGACATTCATCATCCATCAGCCAATCAGCTTCCACCTTGCACAGGCGTGCGCGCTCACAGACGCGTGCACGTGAACAATCATTATCTCTATAGCAGATATATACAGGATATCAGCTATTGACATAACATGACCAGTTGCTTTTATTTAAGGAAGCATGATGGATGAGGGAGGGGGGGGGGGGGGGGGGCTTTCTGGAGGGAGGGGTGAACGTGTGTGTGTGATGGAAGCAGGAGAGTGATGGTGTGAAATCAGACCAGTAACAGTCGGCGTACTACCACCAGTCACGTGTGTGGCCGCGTTGTGTAACCACCGAGGCTCAGACACACACATGGAGCTGCAGTCTACACATGTCACAGGGTTGAATCTGGATCAAGAGAAAAGAGCTTGAACGCCGGATTGTTCGGAGAAATTCAGTTTATCAGGAAAAGCTGCAGAGCGGAGAGCCCCCCCCCCCCCCATTGACTCTGTTTACAGGGACTCACATAATCCAGCTTTTGAGCCCATTCTCAAAAAACTACAAAGGGCTTTCGGTTGTCTCTCACATTTGAAACCTTAAAATGTGAAGTAGTCACGTTCTTCTTCACCTGGCGTCCATGTTCTTTCTCTTCTTCTGTATTTGACTAGCAAACATCGGCAGAGCCCTGAGACCTGCTGCCGGGCTGTGTGTGTCTGATTTAAGGTTGTCATGCCCACGTACAGTTGTGCGTTTGTTGTAAACGTGCACGGAGGCACTCCGGCTGTGTGCATCATCTTTTTATGGGCAAGGTGTGAGCTTGTGTACGTGCACGTTTGTGTGTGTGTGTGTGCATGAGTGTGTGAGTGGGTGTGCAAGTGACATGGGAGGAGGGGATGTTTAGATTTGTGGCTAAGGTGAACGTGTGTGAGCGTGTGTGTTTGTGTGTGTGTGTGTGTGAGAGAGAAGACAGACTAGTCGGCCATCAGTTCTCTTGACAGTTTTACGGCTGCTGAGCTAGCAGGACGCTGTGGGATGTTAGTTAGCCCACCTCTTCACACATCAGACCTGTGTGTGTGTGCGTGTGTGTGTGTGTGTGTGTGTGTGTGTGTGTGTGTGTGTGCGTGAGTTGCTCATTGCTCTGACTACAGCTCCATTGACATTCCATTGGACCTCATTGACTTTGACCTGCAGGCCTGAACTTGCATGTAATGATTGTGTGTGTGTGTGTGTGTGTGTGTGTGTGTGTGTGTGTGTGTGTGTTATATTGCAGAGGATCCACTTAAAGGGACAAATAGAGGATTTAAAGGTCTTTTAAAAAAGTTTCTCCCTAGAGATCGAACCTCTGCTCGGGTCCAGCAGTCTCTGTATGAAACCACATTTGAATCTGTTTTTATCAAATTACACACAATCAGAAATATTAATCCTCAAAACCATTAAATTGGTGAAAGTATCAAACACGTCTGATATAGTAATGCAAAAGAAAAAACAATAAAAACAAATAAGATCACATGAAGGAGACACTGGATGTTTTTCCAGCTTCGCTCTCCTCTCGTGTTATGAAGGTTATTTTGTGAATATGTTAAAATTTGAAAATGAAGTGATTCAGTAATTATCGACCTGAATATGAGCAGAACTCGTCCTTTGATCTGAACACTTCAGAACCAGATGATGTCAGAAGTTCTTCTCATTCAGCTGCTCAAACGTCCACTTGGTGTTTTCTTCTTCAGCTGGTGGCTGTCACACAAACACACACACACACACACACACACACACACACACACACACACACACACACACACACACACACACACGGCTACATGCACATCTCCGTATTTGTTCTGCTGAAGCAGCTGCAGCATGTGTGCGAGCGTGTGTGTGTGTGTGTGTGTGTGTGTGTGTGTCTGTGTGTGTGTAACCTACTTTTATGGAGCCCACTCACTCAGAATGATAAAAAATGCTGCAGTTCTCCCTCCTCTCTGTCTACCTTTCCTTCCATCTCCTCCTCCCTTTATCCTCCTCTCTCTCCGCTCTTCTCTCCCTCCTCTTCCTTCTCATCTTCACCTCCTTTCCTCTTCCCATCTTGCGCTTGCGGCTCCCTCCCTCGATCCCTCTTTCCTTCACCTTCTTCTTCCCTCCTTCTATCCTCCATCGCCCTCCATCTTTACTTCCATCTCTTCCTCCACGGCTGCATTCTCTTCATTCTTTCTCCTCTTTCTCCTCTGCTCTCACCCTCCATCCATCATCTTCTCTCTTTTAACATACTCTCCTGCTTCATCACCTTTTGTTTAATTCCTTCGATGCTGCTCCATCTCTCCATTTTTATCCGTGTGTCTCTCCATCTTTCCTTCATTCTTTCACCTCCTGGTTCCATGCCTTCATTTTCTTCCTCTTTTTATTGCTTCTCTTCTTCAGTCATCTCTCCATTCTCTCTCTCATTCCCTCTTCCTCACATTGTTACTGCTTCCACTCTTTCCGCCATTTATTTCTCCCTCTTTTCGATCTTCACCTTCTATTTATTTTCTATTCTTCTCCTACTTCCTTTCTCTGCCTCTCTTTCTTTCTTTCTTTCTTTCTTTCTTTCTACCTACCTCTTCTCTCCTTCTTTTCCTTCCCTTTCTCTATTTCACCCTCTGTCCTGGTGAAGAGATGCTGGCCCTGTAGCCTTTGGCCCGGCTGAGTTAAAGATGGAGGAAGTGAGAGGGAGGGAAAGCGAACAAAGGAGACGGAGGGCGAGATGGAAAGGAACGGTAG
>NC_070628.1:2350069-2514068 GCF_947347685.1 Pleuronectes platessa | reverse complement strand
ACCGAATGGTGAGAGGCCCTATTGAATCTGTAAGGATTTTTATTATTATTATTATTATTTCCCTTTGGGGGGCTTTTTCAGGGTCTAGACATGCTCAAAAAGTTATGAAACTTTGCAGGAAATTCAAGGTCTGCGGATATTTTAGTATTCTGGAGTAATTGAATTGGGCGTGGCAAAATGGCTCTACAGCGCCCCCTGGAACCAGCCCCTAGGTTTCCACATAACGGATTTTCATCAAAATCTGGATATAGGTGTATCGTGACCAGTCATGAAAAAAAGTCTCATGGAGCATTATGAAAAACGCAACAGGAAGTCCGCCATTTTGCTTTTAGTGGCCATTTTGGCAATATCCCACATTTTTACTTTTACGTACTTGTCCCAGGGCTTTCATCAGATCAACTTCAAATTCAGATGAGTGTCATCACAACAAGATGGAGATAAAAAATGATTGAGGGATTTTTTTTTTATCACACCGTGTGACCGTGGCATGGCGTTAAAAATTGGTTACACGCCATCAAAACACGGGCATCTGTATCTCGGACATACATGTTCCAATCAAGTCCAAACTAGACATGTAAGACAATAGTCCCCGCCCTGATGACATCTATGCATAAATGATGACTTAAAACCGCAGCGCCCCCTGGTGGCAACAGGAAATGTCTTGTTTTTTGCTTGTCTTACACTTGGATGAATTTCTCCTCATCCACTGACCTCAACCATGTCAAACTGTATCAAATGGGTCCCAAGACATTGACAATGAAGACATAAGATTACCGTGACTTTTCGTTCAAACGCCATATGAATGGCGTGGCATTAAAGTTCATCAACTCGCCGTGAAACACGAAATTGCTGTAACTTCAGTGTTCATGATTCTATCTCTCTCAAACTACATGTGGTGTAACAACAGCCACCCCCTGAAGATATTCATATGGTTTTAAGAAATGGGCGTGGCAAAAAACTGACCAGCGCCCCCTATAGGGCAACCCCGGCACTACGATGGCCGACATTTATACAATCTATCGGGACATGTGTCGTTTCATAACAAACAAAAAAATATCTTGGATAGGTATGCTGACCAAACAGGAGGCCGCCATTTGGATTAAGTGGCCATTTTTTTTCCATATTCCACATTTTTACTTGATGCACTTGTCCCAGGCTTTCATCAGATTAACTTCAATTAAGATCAGTGCCATCACAACAAGATGGAGATAAAAAGTGATTAAGAGATTGACCTTTCGTCACACCGTGTGACCGTGGCGTGGCGTCTTGAGTTTGATTAAACGCCATCAAAACACGAGGTTCTGTATCTCGGACATACATTGTCCAATCGAGTCCAAACTAGACATGTAAGACAAGGGTGCCATCCTGATGACATCTACACAGAAATTATGACTTGAAATTACAGCGCCCCCTGGTGGCTACAGAAGTGACATGTTTTATACTTTGATGAACTGCTCCTGGCTGCTTTAAGATATACAGCTCAAATGAGCTCAGTCAAGTCATTGAATCAAGGTCAGAATTGTGACATTTCCTCAAACCATGTAAACATTGATGTTTGGCGAAGGATCATCCTTCGCCAAAGGACACGATGTTTCATAAGTCCACTGTGCATTGTCCTATCACTACCAACTTCTGTCACATGATAAGAGTACAAGCCTGAACAGTTCTATGTGTCAATATTTCCTCAGTGTCATAGCGCCACCTACTGATTCGCCAGGAAACAGGAAGTACTTTGTTAATCCACTCTGCATTATCCAACCGGCTCCAAACTACTGACCTATGATCACAATCCTGAATAGAACAGCTCCATATGAATATTAGTTCAGGATCATAGCGCCACCTATTGATCAGTGTGAAAATTAAGTTGCGGAAACATTGTCCAATTGACACAAAATTTCTCACGCTACATCAGAGCGCCTACTTGAACAGATCTATATGTCTGTGCGTAATAATAGTGATGGCGCCACCTACTGGCAAACCTACTGCCGCAGAGCGCAAAACGCATTTAACGTGGAGAAGTGCATGCTCGATCGATGATGTGCGCTTGGTCATCGATCGCTCTCTCCACCGACCGCAACAGCTTCAACGTGCGGGTGCTCGGGCCCGCAAGTGCTACAACGTAGCCCTAGTTATTATTACTATTATTATTTCCCTTTGGGGGGCTTTTTCAGGGTCTAGACATGCTCAAAAAGTTATGAAACTTTGCAGGAAATTCAAGGTCTGCGGATATTTTAGTATTCTGGAGTAATTGAATTGGGCGTGGCAAAATGGCTCTACAGCGCCCCCTGGAACCAGCCCCTAGGTTTCCACATAACGGATTTTCATCAAAATCTGGATATAGGTGTATCGTGACCAGTCATGAAAAAAAGTCTCATGGAGCATTATGAAAAACGCCACAGGAAGTCCGCCATTTTGCTTTTAGTGGCCATTTTGGCAATATCCCACATTTTTACTTTTACGTACTTGTCCCAGGGCTTTCATCAGATCAACTTCAAATTCAGATGAGTGTCATCACAACAAGATGGAGATAAAAAATGATTGAGGGATTTTTTTTTTTATCACACCGTGTGACCGTGGCATGGCGTTAAAAATTGGTTACACGCCATCAAAACACGGGCATCTGTATCTCGGACATACATGTTCCAATCAAGTCCAAACTAGACATGTAAGACAATAGTCCCCGCCTGATGACATCTATGCATAAATGATGACTTAAAACCGCAGCGCCCCCTGGTGGGCAACAGGAAATGTCTTGTTTTTTGCTTGTCTTACACTTGGATGAATTTCTCCTCATCCACTGACCTCAACCATGTCAAACTGTATCAAATGGGTCCCAAGACATTGACAATGAAGACATAAGATTACCGTGACTTTTCGTCAAACGCCATATGAATGGCGTGGCATTAAAGTTCATCAACTCGCCGTGAAACACGAAATTGCTGTAACTTCAGTGTTCATGATTCTATCTCTCTCAAACTACATGTGTGTAACAACAGCCCCCCCCTGAAGATATTCATATGGTTTTAAGAAATGGGCGTGGCAAAAAAACTGACCAGCGCCCCCTATAGGGCAACCCCGGCACTACGATGGCCGACATTTATACAAATCTATCGGGACATGTGTCGTTTCATAACAAACAAAAAAATATCTTGGATAGGTATGCTTGACCAAACAGGGAGGCCGCCATTTTGGATTAAGTGGCCATTTTTTTTCCATATTCCACATTTTTACTTGATGCACTTGTCCCAGGGCTTTCATCAGATTAACTTCAAATTAAGATCAGTGCCATCACAACAAGATGGAGATAAAAAGTGATTAAGAGATTGACCTTTCGTCACACCGTGTGACCGTGGCGTGGCGTCCTTGAGTTTGATTAAACGCCATCAAAACACGAGGTTCTGTATCTCGGACATACATTGTCCAATCGAGTCCAAACTAGACATGTAAGACAAGGGTGCCATCCTGATGACATCTACACAGAAATTATGACTTGAAATTACAGCGCCCCTGGTGGCTACAGGAAGTGACATGTTTTATACTTTGATGAACTGCTCCTGGCTGATTTACAATATACAGCTCAAATCAGATCAGTCAAGTCATTGAATCAAGGTCAGAATTGTGACATTTCCTCAAACCATTTAAACATTGAGGTGCGGCGAAGGATCATCCTTCGCCAAAGGACACGATGTTATCATAACTCCACTGTGCATTGTCCTATCACTACCAAACTTCTGTCACATGATAAGAATACAAGCCTGAACAGCTCTATGTGTCAATATTTCCTCAGTGTCATAGCGCCACCTACTGATTCGCCAGGAAACAGGAAGTACTTTGTTAATCCACTCTGCATTATCCAACCGGCTCCAAACTACTGACCTATGATCACAATACTATTCTGAACAGCTCCAGATATAAATATTAGTTCAGGGTCATAGCGCCACCTACTGATCAGTGTGAAAATTAAGTTGTGTTAACATTGTCCAATTGACACAAAATTGCTCACGCTACATCAGAGCGCCTACATGAACAGATATATATGTCTGTGCGTAATAATAGTGATGGCGCCACCTACTGGCAAACCTTACTGCCGCAGAGCGCAAAACGCATTTAACGTGGAGAAGTGCATGCTCGATCGATGATGTGCGCTTGGTCATCGATCGCTCTCTCCACCGACCGCAACAGGCTTCAACGTGCGGGTGCTCGGGCCCGCAAGTGCTACAACGTAGCCCTAGTTTTATTTAATATTCCCCACTTCTTCACCCTGTAAACTGCTGCTTCATTGGGCTTTTATCTGCCTATGTAATACCTATATGCATATTATTTAATTTAATTTAATATTACCCACTCCTTCACCCTGTAAACTGCTGCTTCATTTGACTACGTTATATGTTACGATGTGATGTTATATGTTATGCTAGATAGCATGTTGTTTTTTCTATCCTCTGAACAGTCACCACGTACATTCTGCTCCCCGAATCATACAAATACACTTACTTCACATATACTTATCTTATTTAATATTCCCCCCTTCTTCACCCTGAAAACTGTTGCTTCATTTGACTTTATTTGACTATGTTATATGTTATACATATATTCATATTATTTTATTTAATATTCCCCACTCCTTCACCCTGTAAACTGCTGCTTCATTTAACTTTGACTTTAATTTGACTATGTTATATGTTATACATATATTCATATTACTTAATTTAATATTCACTTGACTGTGTTATATGTTATATGTTACAATGTTATGTTATATGTTACATAGTATGTTATTTTTGTTCATTTTGTAAAGTCGCCTACTGCGTAGATGTTTGCCTGCCATGTCATAAGAATTTCAATAAACTTTGATTTGATTTGTATTGATGTAGGAGGTGGAAGATGAAGTGTGGAAGATGAAGCAGGAAACAGGTTGTAGATCGTCTGTAAAACCAAACTGCTGATAGAGAGAAACATGCTGCAGATGCTGGATAAACCAGAGATGAGAAGTTCTTTCAGACTGTGCGGCCGTGGGCCAACATTCTTCTCCACCTCACACACACGATGTTGACAGATGAAGTATGTGTGTGTGTGTGGGGGGGGGGGGGGGGGGGGGGGGGGGGGGGAAGGAACTCTGCCCAGGAATAGACCGTTCGTTCAGGAGCTTTGGGAATTTTGCAGAAACTGAATCTGTTTGGCATAAGGACCCACAGCACCACCTGACTCACAGCAAGACTGGAGTCAGGTGAGGAGGGAGGGAGAACCAGAGAGGGGAGTGTGGGGGGGGGGGGGGGGGGGGGGGGGGCGACAACAAGCGTCCTCATTTAGACAAATAAGACAAAGTACAGGTTTGTAACTGAAACACAACATAGAGTCACGTGCACGTTTGTGTTGTGGTCCTGAGGTAAACCAGTGGCAGACAGTGAAGAAAGTGAAAAGAAGAAATCCCTGGATCCGCCCCCTGATCTGCATCCACACCAAGTTGTGATGCGTTCTCCCGGTCAGGCCCCGCCCCTGCACAGAACTTCACGTAAATCTGTTTCGTTCTTTTTCTTCTAAATCCTGCTGACGATCATAAAAACCAGCAGACAAACAAACAGGTGTGAAAACATCACTGTATAAACTCTCCGATGAATTCTGACTTGTCCTTAAAAAAATGTCCATGGACAAAGCACAGAAAAAAACTAATTTGTCCATTTGTTTCATAAATGGCAACAACAACATTCAAAGTGTTTCCCTCCCTCGCTGCGTCCGTCTCTCAATAGCTGAATAGTTTGAAGGACGAGGAATGTCAAGGCTGACTAGTGTCCGTGGTGAGCTGTGTCATCCGCCCTTCATTTGGACAGACACACACAAACACAAAAACACAAACACACACACATACACACACACACACAAACACACACAAACACATGAAAGTAGAAGGTCTGAACTGCACACTGACTGACAGATAGAATGCTGACCGATGCAGATTTACACCTGTGCTTCTCAGACTGTAAGATAACCCCCCCCCTCCATGTTAGCGGATTTCCAGGAAGTGCAGATGTGACATCCATCATTATTCACATATTTCCGATTTGAGTTTTACAGGATGAAAGATTTGTTGCCTTCCTGTGTCCCCCCCCCCCCCCCCCCAGATTATAGTGAATATAACCTTGACTCTTCTTACCATCTGTTTACAGATCTATTAAAGTTTCTCGCCCGTCTTCATATCAATAATCATATTGCGTGTCATTGGATTAAAGCTGCACGTGGTTCAACCTGTGCTGCTTGAACGCCACAGTTCTGTTTATTCAGGGATGACCAGTAAAGCTGTGGTCAAACCAGTTCCTCTACATTCTTGCGAGGTTACTGGACAACTCCTTATAACATCAACGACTTTCAGTTGTGCTGTAACTTCCAAAATAAGGTTTTCAATTACAACAGTGAGTCTATGACAGTGGTCAGTGCTCTCCACACTGATTGGACATTCATTCAGTTTAGACTTGTGTTCTGCACCTAGACTGGGAAGCTGTGAGCAAACAGGAATATCATTTTACTTTATTTAAAAAAGGGCACTTTCTCTCGAGGAAGGAAAAGGGAAGTGGCTCAAGCCCCCCCTGGTGTCTATGTGTGCACATGACAGCCTCCGTCAATTCAATCGAGCTGCACCAGAGTTCAATCACTCATAGAAACCAGTCCTCTAAATAATCCTGACTGTTTTCATCAGTCTCACAATTATAAAGAAGGTGATACAAACAGGCTCCTGGCTCCGCCCCTTTATCAGGATTCTTGCCAAAATTGAATGAGTTTGTAGATAAATCTGTTTTTAGTTTTCTGTTGTACTTCTGCTGAGAAACAAACAAACAAATAAATAAGGAGTGAAAACAAAAGACCAAAAACATTTATTTAAGAAAGAATCATAAAATCACGATACATAATAATTCATTATCCATGTAATAACCACATTAATATCATGTATAAGACACAAGATGAGTAACGTGGTGTTACCACAGCCTCAAAGGCTCATCACCAAGACGTCCAACATAGTTCAGAGGGTAACAGCAAAAAAAAGATCAATTTAAAGCAGAAAAAACAACAACTTCAACAACAGGCCGGTAAAATGAACAAAAGAAGGAAAACCCAACACACCAACCCACAAAGGGTCGTGGGATCTGAGAATCTTCCTTCAACATAAACCAACATCAGAACTAAAGCTCAGAGAAATAAAGCTGCGAAAACTGGACGACTGGACCCATCAGAAAAGAAAAAGAAAAGAAACAACACAACAATACTCTTGATCTAAAGCTCATGCTGTACAAACTGCTGCTGCTGCTGCAACCGGGGATGGAAAGAGAGTTACTTCCTGTTCCTTCCTAAATACTTTCATCAACCAATCACAGTGCACCTGAGGAGAGAAGAAAACAGGAAACCATGAGTAGAAAGGAAATGTACGGTGTTTTCCTCTTCATTAAAAAGCGTGGTCTTTTAGTTTGAGAGCTGGACTTGCATGTTCAGATTTCATGGTGTTTTTACTCAAAACTCTGCGCTTGCACTCACACAGCTCCTGCTGGTGCTTAGATTTGCTCTGCTTGTGCTCAAACTCTGCGCTTGTACTGATATTTTGTTGCTTGGACAGATTTCCTGTATTTAATAACTACACACTATGGTTTCAGTAAAACTAGCTTGTACGGATGTTCTCTGAAGTCGTCCATCTTGGTTCTGTTTGTCACAGTGGCTCTGACCTGATGCTTCACACCAGGTCTTCCTGCTCCTCTGTGTCTTCTTTCTGTGCAGCGACGTTCTCATACTCAAGACAGTTGTGTGACTGATGGAGGAGAGATGAGAAAATATTAATCCTCACTGGACTTTATTCATGAAACCTGCAAATAATCACAGTTCATTCAAAACAGTTTGAACGTAGTTGCGCACCCTGTCCATTCGTTTGTTTGTTCATCAGCAGGATTACAGAAAAACTGATAAACTGAGTTCAACAAAACTTGGTGGAAGGACGAGACATGGACCAAGAAAGAAATGTCAACGCACCGTGAAGTCACCCATTGGTTTGTGAGCTGCCTTTTTGGAAAACCTCCATTTTTAACATGTTGTCCAGCGCCAACTTGTTTTTTTGAATTCAGAAGTAACCATATTTGGAGGAGAGGGGGTGGAGCCTGACCCTCCCCGCCCTCCTAAACCTGTGACCTATACCCAGTATGAGCTGTCAATCACATGGTATCCATGCCCCAATGCCTGCAGTGCTTTATGGTCTATTTGACTCTAAATGGATCATTCACTTCACTTTCTAGACCCAGAGTCTATGTCCATTTTAATATACGGTCAATGGAAAGAACCTTTTACATTTTGGGGCAGATTCAGACAAAGTAGCTGATCCAAGAAATGTTTTATCTCTTTCTCTAACATATTGAGATGAAAACAGTGATATGGAGTAGGGCTGTGCTAAAAAAATGGATTTGGCGATATATCGTGACGTCGTCATGCCGATGCACGCATGCTTTGATCGGTCTTGAAAACGAAACTTCACCTATGGTGCAGTGCACAATAATGCCAAAGGGGGCAGCATAGGCAAAAACAGCACACGTCTCGACTCAAAACAAGCAAGGAAGAAATTCCTTGTTGCACGTGAAATGCTTTGCTCGCAGTCTGAATTTGGCCGCTCAACGTGCACTCGAGACAAACACTGTTTCTTACTTATTCTCCACTGAGGTGTAGAAGAATGTAGAAAGATGAGCTGTGGACCTTAACTGTAGCGGACCTGGCCTGTGCTGAAGATGAGGCTAAAGCCCTGAAGCCGCTAAAAGCTGCAACACTCTAATGTCCGAAGAACATTATAGCACCGCTGAATGCCCAGATGTGCAACTGCTCATGTTCAAGCAACAGACTCGGCACTTACGAGGGAAATTAAAAACACTGTATCCGGGGATCTTGGGAAGAGATGCGGGAGCGACAGATCTTTTCTGGGCATTGCCTTTTTTTTTTATTGGGATTAAAATGATAATTATTTTATTTTACTTTTAAGATCTTTTAATGGCCAGAATTTTAAGTATTTTGAGTGGTGCGATCCCTAAGACTTCGCCTTTGCTGTTATATGGAATAATAAAGATCAGCTGTTGTAGTCAATTGTGTGCAGGACATGGTCATTATTCAAAAGCAACGTGTATCGGGATTCGTATCGTATCGTGAGGTTGTAGGCAATACCCAGCCCTAATATGGAGTCATTCTTTTGGCCTCACTGTCTCTTACCTCTATCATCTCCACAGCTTCATTCACTTCTGATTTCAAGCTCAGAGTTTTCTTCATCCTGGATCGAAAACAACAACAATCACAACATTTGACAAAATGAACTTCATAACAGTGAAACTAGTGTTTGAAGACATGTGAAGAAGACAGTAAACGAGCAGAGGGTGAACTGATGGATTTGTTTTACCTCGTCCACAGAGTCCAGACAAGCACTGGAACCAGCACGACCACCAGAGTCAGCCTGATGATATTCATGATTATCAGTGACTTCCCTGGAAAACAGACAGGAGACATTAGCAGTGTGGTTAGACTGATGATTCAGTTTGCCAGGTGATGCTGTTGGTCAGTCAGTATTATTCATGTGCGATATGATGGGCTTGATATACAGCTGGGACACATCTGGAAATCGAGTATTGATGGTTTAAGGTTCTGGTGCAATGAAAAAGGAGGGGGGGGGGTGTAGGCTGTTAAAGTCAGAGAGCTAGGATCTGATGGTCTGACTGTGATTATTAATGGGGCAGAAGTCAAACGACCCAAATCTGCACATTTAAAATTTAAAGGACAAAGAATGGCTGAAGTCAATCCACAGCTTGAGAACCTTTAAAGGTGTTAGGACTTCACATGACTCACCTGCTCCAACAGTCAGATGTAAGGTTGTGTTACTACGTCCATGTGTGTTCTGGGCCTCACACTGATATTTTCCACCATGTTCAGCTGTGATATTAGTGATGGTGAAGATTTGTCCTGATGCTGTTGGTGAGTCCTCGTCCTCCTTGTACCAGGTGTAGTTAGCTGCTGGGTTAGAATCACTGCTGCAGGTCAGAGTCACTGAGCTGCCCTCCATGATCTCACCAGAGGGACTCACTGACACAGAGGGAGGCTTTGGAGCATCTGAAAAATAATCTATGATCATATGAGGGGAATGTCGCCGCTGTGAATTAAGAAAATGACGTCATATAGTGTAGCTATCAGTGTTGTGCAAGTTCACACCTCTCATGAACAAGTTCAAAGTTCAGTTCATACAAGTAAACATGAATAGTTCACGGTCATAGTTCACCATTTAAATTCTGAACTAGTTCATATTTCAGTTCATTTCATAGTTTTAAGGTGGAAAGTGAGAATGAAAGACTTAACTTGTTAAAGAAAACCTTATCCATCACTACCCCTTGCCTTTACTGTCGGAATGTTTATCAGACAGTGTGTAAAAATCCCTCAGATAATAATAAGGTGCATCGGATGTAGTTGCTGAGTCTGTGTCTCTGCTTTCTCTTGCCATCTGTATATGAGAGCGAGAGCTGTTGTGTTGCAGGTGTGGCCTGCCCCTTTAAGAAAAGTTTGTAGTGTGTGACGCAGTGTACCAGGGTATTGTGGGAAAATAAGCTAAAAGTGTGTTTATAAGGAGAAGTGACGGAGCACCTAGAGGTGATGCGAGCGTTGCTCCTGCTGTATATCCGAGAAATAAAGTGGCCGCATTCCAAGTAAAGAAACTTCTCCTCCTCCTTCTTCACGGAGCGGTCCGGACGGCTGGTTACCGGCCAGACAGCGAGCCAAGATAACCAGTGACAGGGGCGGCTCCTGGTACAGGCGACATAGGAGACTGATTCATCATGACGTGACACATGCAATGTAAAACAATACATTAACGTCACACCATCATCCTCTAACCCCGGGACGCACCGGAGGTAGAACTGCTGTGAAAAGCGGTCCGCCTCCTTTCCTCGCCCATGTTAAATACTTTGGCTGTTCCACCAGCAGCGTAGTGCCGGGAGGAACCAGGAAGCGCCGCGGCCACACACAAGCACATAATCTCCTGTGGGGGGGTGGCGTCTACAGGCTTGTGTAGGTCAGTCACCTGTGAAGACCAGCATCATTTACCCCTGAACCAGCGCGGAGAAATGATGATGAAATGTAATATACAAATTTTTAATATAAAATTAAATATAACATTTTTTAATTAATTAAATATATATTTTTTTAATTAAATTAAATGGGGGAAAAATGGGATTCTGCGCAGAAATTTTTATATTTAATTAATTTAAATTAACATAGTGTAAGATATTTTGCAATTAATAGAAGAAGTCCTGCCAATTTTAAGTGTAACATATTGCCAGCTTGAAAATGGAAATGAGTGGGATTCAAACCCAGGTTGCTGTTGTTAGAGACCGAACACTTTACCGACTAGCCCACTTCAGCTGATGATTCCAACCTGGAACTAAGCACATTAAGACGATGGACAAATTATCGTGTGTGTATCGCTGTCATTTTATTCCGCTTTTGATAAACACTTCAGAGAAAATATTTTCTACTTTACTACATATATCTGACAGCCTTAAAAGTTACTTTTATATTTTTGGCTTTTAGATACTGGATGAAACCTAATGTTAGAGAATACCCCAGTGGGGGGGGGGGGGGGGGTTACATCTCTGATCCATGAAGCTTCCTTCTACCAACTTGTGTGGCACGGAGCCGAGACACTGGCCAGAGAAGAAAACACTTGGAATACGTTGCTTGTTTGGTCTGCATGTGTGTGCCATGAGTGATGGGTAACGTAGTGCGAAGTCTAGTTAGTTGGTTTCGGTTAGGCTAAATCGCGGACATTTCACGGGCACTGAGCAACAACATGGTGAAAGCATTCGATTTAGACAGCGTCTCTCCTCAGGAGAAAGTATTGAAATGTCCCGAGGGTCAGTGAACAGGTAGGGGTGGGGCACGTGACAGTTCTAGGCCAATGGCTGTAGGGTTTTGTGGGATGCCAGGCTCTCATTGGCTGATGAGTTGGCGTATCAAGGGTGAATGAGGAAGGGGAGTGAAGAACACAGTGGTGGATGAGAGGAGTGTCGGAGTTACGAACAAGAAGTGTGTCGTGTTCGCTGGACTTTAATAAAGTTACACATAAAGAGAGAAGTTTCCTGTCGTCTATGTGCGAGGACGCTACAATATGAACGTGTTCACCGTTCAAATTCATTATTTGTCATTGAGTTGCGTTCAGTTCATCGTTCTCATGAAAGTGAACGTGTTCAATGAACGCGTTCTTTTGCGTTCGTTCATGCACAACACTGGTAGCTATGCAACAACAGATGTTTTCGCCCCAGTCCATTTGTTTGTTGGTTTTTGATTTTAAGCAAGATTACACAAAACCTACTGAGTCGATTAGCATGAAACTTGGAGGTAGGATGAGGAACGGGTCAGAGAAGAACTCAGTAAAGTTTGGTGTGAATCCAGATAAGGGGGCGGACCCAGGAACCTTCTGTAAGGTTGTGAGACAGTGCTGGGTTTCATGGACATGTGGATGTTTTCTACTCACACTGGACGTCTAAGTGTAGAGACGTGGAGTTGATCCGTCCGTACTGATTGTCAGACTTGCAGGAGTAGACCCCGCTGTCCCCAGAGCTGATGGAGGAGAGACGATAAACACCCTCTGGTCCTTGAAGCAGAACTCGGTTCTCCTTGTACCAGGTGTAGTTAGCTGCTGGGTTAGCATCACTGCTGCAGGTCAGAGTCACCGAGCTGCCCTCCATGATCTCACCAGAGGGACTCACTGACACAGAGGAGGACTGTGGAGCATCTGGATTTACATGGATTTTAATGTATTTGAAGAATGTTGCAGCATCTGGAATTTTGAAGATGTGCAAAACCTCTCGGCTTTTGAATATTTCTAAATATTTACTCACATTTCACATTCATTAAGACACGTTTAGACGCTGTCTTCCCCAGCTCATTCTCAGCTGTGCAGTAATATTCTCCAGAGTCAGACAACCTGATGGATCTGAAAACCAGCTGAGCTGCTCTGTTGAGCAAAGTCTGGTTCTCCTTGTACCAGGTGTATGCAGGGGGTGGGTTAGCATCACTGCTGCAGGTCAGAGACACCGAGCTGTCCTTCAGAATGTCTCCAGGTTGACTCAGCTGCACTAAAGGAACCTTCGGAGCATCTGCAGGATATAAACACATCTTTACATGAGAATGTGGCTTTACAGAATATAGTCTTTTAATAGTTTGCAGCCGTCCCTGGTTCTTAGCATCTTTAGAAGAGTGTTTGATTTGGACACAGGAAGGCCCCTTTAGTGTTTAGTAGTTTTAACCAAGTAATTACTGTTTGTATTAAATACAGACTTCACAAAACTGAGCATGTCACGTCTGTCCTGTTCACATACATGCCAAATCTGAAGGGAAAAGTGGAAGTGAAAATGGAAGATGAGCCACTGTGATTAAAGCTTTTTCTCACTTCCTGTTATCTTGTCTTTCTCTGTGTGTGGATGGGAGGGGAGAATCGGTTCTATTTGCTTTATTGCTCTTAGTCTATATTCTGTTGGATATGAAAAGTGCTTTAATAACAAAGTTTAATTTGGTCTTTTTACTATTATTAAAATATAGAAAAACACCAGGCTCAACCTGTCAAGTTTCCACTCTGGACATTTTGGAGTCAACTCACACACAGGGGACGAGTGGTGATGCTCATAAGCACAGGAGTAGTTGTTTTCAGGGTGAAGGAATCCCCTGAAAGTTGGAGACGTTTCCCCGTGAACTGCTGTTCCATTCTTGTACCAGACAAAGGAGGGACGACCAGAGAGAAGACAGCTGCTGTGACAAGTCAGTGTTGGACCAATCGGAGAACAGATCACCTGAACATCTGGAACAGGAAACACACATAGAAGCAGCTGTGGGACCCCAGGTTGAGAACCAGTGAACAACACAGTGACTTAGTGTTCCTCAGTACCTGTGACAGTCAGAGTTGTGCCAGGGAAACTTCTGTTCCATTCAAACCTCTGTGATTTGAATGTGAAGCGATACTGGGCTGAATCGCTCAGTCTCAGGTTCATTATCCTCAGAGTGGAGCGCCCTGGCTCTGGATCAAGGACCTGAACACGAGCTGTGAACTCTGGGTCGTTGAGTAAGTCCACAGCTTGAGGACGATACAGCTGCACATCCTCACGCTCAGCAACCAACCAGGACTTAGTCATAGAATAAAAGTGACTGTTGTAACTGCAAGAGATGTCCACTGAGGAGCCTTTAAAGGCACAGATGTTCCTGTTGATGTAATTCACTCTGTAGCATGAATTTCCATCGACACCTGAAAAACAAAAACCTTTTGACTATCACTATGACAAGTACCATATTTACTGCTGTATTTAACGATAATTCACAGATGACTGTTTCCCATGTCAGGAAATAAACAATGCAGAAAAGACGCTCATTTTGCTTTGCAGTAAAAACGAAGATGTTTTGAATTCCAGATCTACATCTGTGGTTGTATTTGTGATTTGCTTTCATCACCTCCACCAGGAGGTTATGTTTTCACCCCAGTCCTTTGGCTGGTTGGTGTGCGTGCACAATAACGCAACAATTACTGGAAAGATGTTGGTGCAGATCCAGGATGCTTTCTTTAACATTGTAAGATCGTGTTTTTTTTTTTATTTCCTTTGTTTCCCAGATTCAAATTCATGGATCTTGATGGAAAGATCCGACATATTTAAAGGCCTGATATCGAGGAGTGTGTGAAATATAGAGCAGCTTGATTGAATTGAATGGACTGTTGGGCCTTGGTAGAGGAATGGGCTCTACTGCTACTGACATTCCAGTTTGGAGTCATTCAAATTCATTGTTTAACTGCACAATATTTATCATAAAGGTTTGATAACAAACATCTTATGAATCAATGACAATGTTCTTTTAATATAAGATATGTCAGCTGATGTGTCAGATTTGTTTTACTCTGCATCAGCCCTCAAGTCCATTTCTGACTCTCGTCAGTGTTTGAGCTCAGAAGGTTAAAGAGCAGAACATCATTGGTCATTGGAAGAAGTAAACTCACACACTGGAGCAGAGGGGAAATCCTCGTGGCCTCTCACAGCACAGGAAATACTGTCTGCTGAATAAAAGTAGGCTGTATAAGATTGTTCTCCCGGTGTCTTTTTTCCATTCTTGTACCAGATGTAGGACGGACTGGGAGTTGGAGAACAACTGGTTTGACACTCCACACGTGACTTTGAACAGTCATACCACCAGCAACTTGAGGATTTTGGAATGTGCGCCTGGACACCTGTGTAAGTAAAGAAACACACACATCATTTTAGACAGAGCTGTCCACATAAACAAACAATAGATTCACTGTTTCCAACTGAAATGTTACCTGTGACTGACAAGGAGACTCCAGGTGAACCAGTTAAACTCCCAGTAGGTTGGTTTGTTGTGAACCTGAACTGGTACACATCAGAGTCGCTGTCTCTCAGGTCTGTGATGGTCAGAGTGCAGGCCTTGTTTCCACAGTCATACTTCACACGACCTGTGTACTCAGAGGCTGATCTCAGATCCACAGGTTCACCATACTGCACTTTAGTAAACCAGAACGTTTTCTCCACTGCAACATCATGGTCATCTATTCTGGATGGGTGCCAGTAGGAGCAGCGTATTATCAACTTCGATCCTTTAACAGCACAGCTCTGAGTCGGAGTGCACCTCACCCCCCAGTCATCCACACTCTGCACCACTGTAACCACAGAACAAACTATAATTACCACCCTGCTGTAGGATGCCTCCACCAACCAGAGCATTTTCAGTGTGTGTTCCTCTTTCCAGAATCATATGAGGTCACTGTGACGTTTGAGCTTTGAAATGTGATTAGTTCATCTTTTCACTTAAATTTTGATGAAATTCTCCAAAGACAGACTAGAAACATCATGATCGAGAGGCAACAAACAGGTTTCATGAGGCCACTGTGACCTTGACCTTCAACCAACAAAACCTCATCAGTTCATCTTTGAGACCAAGTGATGAACATTTAAACCAAATTTGAAGAATTTCCCTCAAAGGGATCTTGAGATATTACGTTCACAAGAATCAGACAACGAGCCAACCTGAAAACAAGATGCCTGAGGTCACTGGGTGTCACCGGCTCTGAGGCATAACAATATCTAGAAACTCAGAATAACATCATCTCTACGCAGAGCAGAGACTAAAGTGACATCTTCACAATAACTGTTTTGTCCAAACTTCACAATAACTCAAAGTAATTTAAGAGAAATGCAGGAAAAGCCCAAACATGAGAAAGACTGGAACAATTATTCAAACACTTTTCATACAAACACGATATAACACAAAGTGCTTTCCTGTAAATGTAGATGTACCTGACACAGAAAGAAGGAAGATGACAAAGCAACTCGCTGCTTCTCTCAAACCCATCATTGTTTCTCACGTCTCTGTGGTGAAGCCTCATCAGCAGCTAGATTCCACTGTTGAGAAATGATGTTTGTCAGCCAGACACGATGAGAGATAGAAATAGATCAGTTAAGACCTTGGCTTCCTTCCTCTTTACATCATTAACATGCATGAACGGACAAACACCAGTAAATCCCCTCGTTATTCAGAAATGATGCCTGAACTTATTCAAATATATTTCATGCAAATAACAGTGAGAGTAGTTTTGCAGCCTGACAGTGAATCAAACACTTTCTTTACTTTCTTGAGTCTGGACTTAAAAAAACATGTTGAATTATTCTTTCTTTTAATCTCATGTTAGAAGTCAGTTCCTGTTTATTTACAGCTCCAGTCCAGATGAAGACTGGGTCATAAAAATACATTGTAAAAGGTTATAATTGTGCAAACTTACATTACTTTACCTGTTCCGATAATACTGATACTTCATTAAAGCACAAGCAGAACGTGGAGAGAGATTGTTTTTGTTTAGAAAGACAGTTATATGGTTGTAGCCAGAGTAAACACAACTATTCAGTTAAATCAGACAAGCTGGTTTTACTTTGAGTTAACTTCACCTGCTGTTTTTAAGTTGGAACAATGTGACAAAATTAGGTAAAACAGTAATTCAATTTCTAAGTAGATATGAAGAACATTTATTTAGTTACCTTTGTCAAGTTGGATCAACTTTGTGGTCTGGGTGTATTGTGAAAACTAAAAATCAGACAAATGGAAATAAATCTGTCATGTTTAATATTTACCCCCCACATTGTTAAAAGAGACAAACTGTACCTGACAGGTGAGGGCCGTGTGCACACTACCTCCAGCTCTCTGCAGGCTCGAGTTAGTGAGGTTTAATGTTATGATCAGAGTTTATAATGCAGGGAAACATTTTTACGAGTATCAGATGAAGGTTCAGTTCTTCAGTTCGAGCTTCTCTAACATCACACTTCTTTCATCTGTGATTATCTGATAGTGTCAGAAGAAAGAAGACGGAGTCCCTCATGTCTGGACACAGAGATAAGACGGTGCAAGTGTCTCTGGCTCCAGAGCTGAGTTAGTAACAAGGATGTGGTCATGATGAAAAAGAGCCTTGTGTTTTCTTCCTGGTTGATGAAGTTCTAAGAAACAGAAGTGAATTTGCTCTGACCTTCCACGGCTTCTTCTCTCTTCACATACAAGCTTTGTGGCCTGACAACCTGGATTACATCAGCCCATCTTAAAAACTGTGAAGCAAACAGAGTGAACTCAGAAATGTTTTTAAAGGCATGTCGGATCGCTAGAGAAGAAACATGGAAAACATCAGTGTTTATTCATTTATTGTTTTGTGCAAATACTTAAAAAAAGGAAATAACTTCATTTGGCACTAAAGCAGCAGTGGTGTTCAGACAACGGGTTGTCACAGAGTCTTTGGTTGTTTCCAACAAGGTTCAACCAGAGTCACTGGTCCCAGTAAAACCCGACGAGAGGTGACATGTCCCACACAGCAGGAACCAGGAGTTCATCAGGGTTTCTCCTGGGATCCAAATGGAGCTCAGTGACTCCTCAGTGACGTTTCAAATAAATCTAAATCTTTTAGACCTTCTTATATTCAAAGTATTTACAAGGTTGTGTTCTGGACCCAGTGTAGAACCCGTCTCTCTCTTTCTTTTCTCACTCACACATTCAGCTGTCGGTGTCGTCGGGCAGAGCATCCTCCTGCTCCCCCTCTTTCTTTGTAAATCCCCCTGTGATGTGTCTCGGTGCAGGGGGAGGGGAGGTGAGGGGAACTAGTCTGTCTGGACGGGTCAGAACCAGGGGAGGTTATTTGTGTATTTGAACACATTTGTATAAAGTGAGATTCATGTTCAATTCCCTCTTGTGACTTTTGTAGAACAACGTGGATGGTGAGTGATTTCCTCAGAACCCTGTGGAAGCTGTGCTGTGCTGTGTCCCTGCAGCACTGAAGCCCAGTCTGGTTCTGGTCCTTTATGTGGAGGGCAGAGTCCGCTGGATCCAACGATCCGGGTACCGCATCACCAGCTTGGTGCTCCCCAGCTCCACCCCCTGGCCAGGAGGACACATAGACGTTACATAATGTCTATAAAAGGCAAAAGAAGGGGACGATGGCCGGGACAGTGACATTCAAGAGTAATGTGAAGGGGCTCCAGCTAATCCCTGGAACAGCTTACCTCTTCATTTCAGATAGATAACATTAAATTAATCAGAAATACACTCTATACATTGTTAATGTGGTAAATGACTATTCTAGGTGGAAAAGTCTTGTTTTTAATGAAATATCTACATAGGTGTATAGAGGCCCATTTCCAGCAACTATCCCTCCAGTGTTCTAATGGTACATTGTGTTTCCTAATCGCCTTAGAAGACTAATGGATCATTAGAAAACCTTTGAAAATCCTTGTGCAATTATGTTAGCACAGCTGAAAACTGTTTAGCTGGTGAGAGAAGCTATAAACTGGCCTTCCTTTGAGTTAGTTGAGTATCTGGAGCATGTGTGGGTTCCATTATACTCTGAAAATGGCCAGAAAAAGAGAACTTTCATGTGAAACTCCCCAGTCTATTCTTGTTCTAAGAAATGAAGGCTATTCAATGCGAGAAATTTCGAAGAAACTGAAAATTTCCTACAACAGTGTGAACTACTCCCTTCAGAGAACAGCACAAACAGGCTGTAACCAGAGTAAAAAGAGAAGTGGGAGGCCCCGATGCACAACTTAGCAAGAAGACAAGTACATTAGAGACTCTAGTTTGAGAAATAGACGCCTCACAGGTCCTCAACTGGCAGCTTCTTTAAATGGTACCCGCAAAACACCAGTGTGAACGTCTGCAGTGAAGAGGTGACTTCGGGATCCTGATCTTCTAGGCAGAGTGGCAAAGAAAAAGCCATATCTGAGACTGGCCAATAAAAAGAAATGACTGATATGAGCAAAAGAACACAGACATTGGACAGAGGAAGATTGGAAAAAAGTGTTATGGACAGACGAATCAAAGTTTGAGGTGTTTGGATCTAACAGAAGAACATTTGTGAGACGCAGAACAGGTGAAAAGATGCTGGAAGAGTCCTGATGCCACCTGTCCAGCAGTGTTGTATTTCTCCTCAGGAGAGACGCTGTCTAAATCGAATGCTTTCACCATGTTATTAATCAGTGCCCGTGAAATGTCCGCTATGTAGCCTAACCTAAACCAACTAACTCGACTTCGCACTACGTTACCCATCACTCATGGCACACACACATAGCTCACGGGTTATCTTGGCTGAATGGTGAACTATGAACGTGAACTATTCATGTTTACTTGTGTGAACTGAACTTTGAACTAGTTCATGAGAGGTGTGAACTTGCACAACACTGCTGTCCAGCATGGTGGAGGTCATGTGATGGTCTGGGGCTGCTTTGGTGCTGGTAAAGTGGGCGATTTGTACAAGGCAAAAGGGATTTTAAATAAGGAAGGCTATCACTCCATTTTGTAACGCCATGCCATACCCTGTGGACAGCGCTTGATTGGAGCTAATCTCCTCCTACAACAGGACAATGACCCAACGCACACCTCCACATGATGCAAGAACTATTTAGGGAAGAAGCAGACAGCTGGTAAGCTGTCTGTAATGGAGTGACCAGCGCAGTCACCAGATCTCAACTCCATGAGCTGTTGTGGGAGCAGCTTGACCGTATGGTACGCAAGAAGTGCCCATCAAGCCAATCCAACTTGTGGGAGGGAATTCAGGAAGCGTGGGATGACATTTCTACAGATTACCTCAACAAATGAACAGCTAGAAGGCCAAAGGTCTGCAATGCTGTGATTGCTGCAAATGGAGCATTCTTTGACGAAAGAAAGTTTGAAGAACAAAATTAATATTTCAAATAAAAATCATTATTTCTAAACTTGTCAATGTCTTGACTATATTTTCTATTCATTTTGCAACTCATTTGATAAATAAAAGTGTGAGTTTTCATGGAAAACACGAAATTGTCTGGGTGACCCCAATTTTTCATATTCCCTGTTTCATATATATGACACTTTTTAATCTTTGTTTTTTACGCATTTTCAGAACTTTGTTCAGCTGTGGTTGTTTTTGTTACGTGAATAAACTCTGATCTCATGAAACTGAGCCGGTCCACCGCTCACCTGCAGCTTCTCCAGGGCTCTGGCAGCCATGTTGGCGTTCTTGAAGTTGACAAAGGCACAGAAGCGTTGGTGAAGAACTCTGACGCTCTCTATCTCACCAAACCTTTAACCGTGGAAACACAAAACCTCAAAGTGAGAGAAGTGAGGTTCAGACAACACTGACCAACTCGTTCACTGCTGCTGTCAGTGATAAATCTGCTGCTTTGGCTTCTACTAAAAGTACTTTAACTATTAAAACACAGCAAAATTAGCTCTTACCTACAGAAGAACTTCTGTTCTTAATACTTCTACTACTGCTTTTGAGTGTGAGTAAGTAAGACACACAGACTCTAAATAAAGATGGTCGACACGTCTGCACTTCCTCCCACTGTTCAGAAAACGAGTCATAACATCCCAGACACGAACGTTGTCATCTTTGGAGTCACAACCTGCACAGTTTAGTGATCAGGGGATTGAGCCAATACAGTGCCTTGCATAAGTATTCACCCCCTTTGGACTTTTCTACATTTTGTCATGGTATAACCACAGATTAAAATTTATTTCATCGTGAGTTTATGTAATGGACCAACACAAAATAGTGCATCATTTGGAAGTGGGGGGAAATATTACATGGATTTCACAATTATTTACAAATAAAAATCTGAAAAGTGTTGAGTGCATATGTATTCACCCCCTTTACTGTGAAACCCCTAACAAAGATCTGGTGCGACCAATTGCATTCACAAGTCACATTTGCAAGTCACATAATTAGTAAATAGGGTCCACCTGTCTGCAATTTAATCTCAGTATAAATACACCTGTTCTGTGACGGACTCAGAGTTTGTTGGAGATCATTACTGAACAAACAGCATCATGAAGACCAAGGAGCTCACCAAACAGGTCAGGGATAAAGTTGTGGAGAAATATGAAGCAGGGTTAGGTTCTAAAAAAATATCCAGAGCTTTGAACATCTCTCTGAGCACCATAAAATCCATCATAAGAAAATGGAAAGAATATGGCACAACCGCAAACCTACCAAGAGGAGGCCGTCCACCCAAACTGAAGAGTCGGACAAGGAGAAAATTAATCAGAGAAGCAACCAGGAGGCCCATGGTTACTCTGGAGGAGTTGCAGAGATCCACAGCTGAGGTGGGAGAATCTGTCCACAGGACAACTATTAGTCGTCTACTCCACAAATCTGGCCTTTATGGAAGAGTGGCAAGAAGAAAGTCATTGTTGAAAGGGATCCATAAAAAATCCTGTTTGGAGTTTGCCAGAAGCCATGTGGGAGACACAGCAAACATGTGGAAGAAGGTGCTCTGGTCAGATGAGACCAAAATTGAACTTTTTGGCCTCAATGCAAAACGCTATGTGTGGCGAAAACCCAACACTGCCCATCACCCTGAGCACACCATCCCAACAGTGAAACATGGTGGTGGTAGCATCATGCTGTGGGGATGCTTCTCTTCAGCAGGTACAGGGAAACTGGTCAGAATAGAGGGAAAGATGGATGGAGCCAAATACAGGGAAATCCTTGAAGAAAATCTGATGCAGTCTGCAAAAGACTTGAGACTGGGGCGGAGGTTCATCTTCCAGCAGGACAATGACCCTAAACATACAGCCAGAGCTACAAAGGAATGGTTTGGATTAAAGAATGTTAATGTCCTAAAATGGCCCAGTCAAAGCCCAGACCTCAATCCAATAGAGAATCTATGGCAAGACTTGAAGATTGCGGTTCACAGACGGTCTCCATCCAATCTGACTGAGCTTCATCTTTTTTGCCAAGAAGAATGGACAAACCTTTCCATCTCTAGATGTGCAAAGCTGGTAGAGACATACCCCAAAAGACTTGCAGCTGTAATTGCAGCGAAAGGGGGTTCTACCAAGTATTGACACAGGGGGGTGAATACTTATGCACCCAACAGATGTCAACTTTTTTGTTCTCATTATTGTTTGTGTCACAATAACATTTATTTTGCACCTCCAAAGTACTATGCATGTTTTGTTGATCAAACGGGAAAAAGTTTATTTAAGTCTATTTGAATTCCAGTTAGTAACAGTACATAATGGGAAAAAGTCCAAGGGGGGTGAATACTTATGCAAGGCACTGTATGTGTATGACCTATACTCACGCCAGCCACCAGGGGGGCAATGGAGACAATTTGGTTCAACCAATCAACAGGCTTCTGTTGAGACATTACATTCACTTACACTATATGGACAAAAGTATTTGGACACACCCCTTAACCATCGAATTCACTGTAAGTGTAGGTGTCCCAATACCTTTGTCCATTTAGTGTACTCTAACCAGAATAGTAACTACCTTAATCTAAACCTAACCTTAAAACGTCACCTTACAGTGTGTTGTGTGGACGTACTTTATGTCCCCACAACATCAGTACAACCTGGATCACACACACATGCACACATATTGATTTTACGTTTTGAAGAGATCCCAGAGGTCTTTCTCTGTAACTTCTACTGTAATGTTCCCAACCCACAGAGAGCGACAGCTCCTGGAAAACAGAGGAGCAAAGAAGGAGGTGGAGATGGGGAGGGGGGAGGGTGAATGAGAGGAGAGTCATGGATCACAGGAGATGAAAATGTGGGAGAGAGTGATACATAAAAACTCCTCATCTTCACTACCCACAGAGGAGACTGTGCTTATTCTACATGGTACAAGACTTTTATAATAGAAATACAGTTAGTATCTTCTTCACGTTCAAGCTCCACAACATATCCTGTATATACTTTCGTCTTCACATCTAAATGACAATGGTGTGATTATGAGTATTGTTCATAACCATAAAACTTACCCACTCTGCTCCTGCAGAGATGTTTGCTTCAGTGCTGAAGAGGAAACAGAAAATAAATGATGTCAGTGAGACGTATTTAAATGGTTCATTACTGTGGTCTGATGCAATTTACATATTTTCCTCTGGCTGGAATAGTACGAAGCATAGACATATTTTAAAGAATCTATTTGAAGTGTATCAGCCGAAGAGCTACTCGTGTCATTCCAGCTCAGCCCGCTAGAGGTGGAGGTTTCACTGAACACACACGGAGCCTCGCGTCAAAAGCAGCCGACGCCTCACTCATCTGCCCCCAGAGCAGACGTAGCTGTAGCTAACACACCAAGCACGTTCACGGTGAAGACACGTCAATAATAACAACAGTAACGCCAGGTAAAAAAACAAAAAAAAAACAACCACAAAGTGATTCATTGTGCTTCAGAGATGGAGGCGAGTTGGATTGTGAGTGAAAACACGGGGTCTCTTACCAGTGGAAGCGCGTCTAGTAGTTCCTCCCATCACCTCTACGAGATGACCGTGGAGCTGTGGGGCCGTGGAGCTGCTGCGGTGGCGCTGGTATCCCCGCGCTGGCTGACTATGCTGGTGTCCGCCGCGGAAGCGGTGGTGACACGGTGCGATGCAGGGAGGTCCGAGGCAGCGGCGGATCTGCTGATGCGATGACATAGCGGCTGGGATCAGCAAAGGTCGCCGCCTCGGACAGCCCGGATCGCACCGTGTCACCGCCGCTCCCCCCGTTCCTTTTACCGCGTGTTAACTAGTTGCTTACCTTGAGCTACGGGCTCGCGAGCTAATGCTAGCAAGCTAATGCCTCAGACAGCTAAGTAGCCGCACATAACATGCTGATCGTCGAGGCGGAGGCCCCCGGGACACTAAACGCTTTCCGCAGGATCCGAGCTTCACCCTAATGCACAGTGTCGGCAGTGTCAGCCTGGGCTCCGTTAGCTTGCGTTAGCTTGCCGTTGAGCCGGGCCGTCTCTCCCCGGAGCCGGTGAGATGATGGTGGGGGTGATCCAAGGCAATGTAGCGAGACTCCCTACATGGGCATGGTTGGAAAATACGTACTTTTTTGTCGTAATCCCATTGGACGCACTCTAGAGTATCGTTTCTGACATAGAGGAACCACAAAAAATCGCGGGAGTTGTTTTTTTCCAGAGTTTTTGGGACGGTAGACATGCCAGATGCCCAAAATAACATGTAGAAGCACTACAAAAGTGGAAATGTCATAATATGGGCCCTTTAACATCACATTAATAAACTTAATTTGTAAACAGCTGGTTCATGGATGAACCCCCCCCCCCCCCCCCCAATTAGGAAACGAAACGAAGTGGACAGGTATGGTACTGCATCTTACCTTTGGCCTCAGATGAGTTGAGGACGCCTTGAACCGTGTTGAACTTCTCCAGCAGCAGTTTACTCTGCTCTTCCTCAAAGCCCATATCCTACAGTACAGAACACAAACATTATTTTAAAACTGAAACAAAAGATTCCTCATGTATTTACCTTTTTTTAAATATATATACTCAAACGTGATAAATGTTCACTGATCTACTTGTCATTTAAAGACGGTGCTTGGCCTACGACTCATTTGAATTCACACAGCTAAAGGAATTTGTCTCATTCACACTTGAACTTAGAGCTGACTGCTTGTGATTGAATGGCTGGGGCCAGAGTGTTAAAACTGGGTCCAGGGACAGTTCAGATGACTTGAATTCATAAACTTTTAAAGTCGTCTTGAAAGAGGAAGTCGAGCGTGTTGGTCTCTTGTGCAGCTCTCACCATGAGCTGCAGAATCCGACAGGTGACGAGTTTACAGGACGCCTCGTTAATGTGCTGATCCAACTTTAACACCTGCTCCATGTCCTCCTCCGCCTCTTTGTACCGCTGCAACGACAGACAGACACACACACACACACACACACACACACACACACACACACACACACACACACACACGTCATCAGCTGAGCAAGGGGTGGAGCATGACAAAGAGTTTCTGGACACTGCACACCAAAACCTGTACCCATTGGACAGTACTACCTGTCACTCACACTGTGGTCTCCACCCCCAATACATCCACTGCTTTATGGTCTGTTTGAATATAAATGATCATAATTAACTAAATTAACAATAGTTGTATTTAAGAAGACTTGAATTGGAAGTAGAGTGAGTCACTTTCTCAATAATTTATAGAAACTGCCAGAGGACCCCTGCTGGTCATCAGAGAGAATACAGGGAACAGGCACTTAACAGGAGTTAACGTCCATTTATATACACAGTCTATGCTTGAACAGCAGGTGCTGACCTTTAACCCCATCAAAGCACAACCCTTACGGAAGAATCCCTTTGGCCAATCGGGAGCCAGCTCGATTGACCTCTGAGCGTCCTTGAGGGCGGCGGAGTGCCGCTCCAGACACAAGTTACAGTAAGAGCGATTTCCATAGAACCTGAGAGACAAGAGAAAGACACGTTGAGATACAGAGAGTTTGTCTTTCTCTAGTGAACGTGCGGGACGTCCTGGTTAGTGACGTTTAGTTGGGGTCAGAGGTCACAACTCAGCTCACCTGTGGTTCTTAGGGTCACAGTGGATGGCTTCTGTAAACATGTGTACTGCCTGGCTGTACTGGCCCCGCCCAAACATCTGAATGCCCTGTTCTGGATATTGTAAACACACGCATACACACACACACACACACACACACACACACACACACACACACACACACACACACACACACACACAACACACACAACACACACACAGACACACACACATAGATCCAATCAGAATCCTTTATTACAGAGCTTCTAGAGTCTGAATATTGATTTAAATGTCCTGTGATAGATCTTAACCCTTTGATACAAAACATGGGTCAAACCTGTTTGGACATTTAGGAACACCCACAATCAGCTGATCACTATGGAAGTTAAGTGCTCCGTTACGATCAGCTGATTGTCTGCAGCTTAAGTCTTCCTCACTGAATTTACGCTAAGCTTCATATAGAACAGGATTGGTCAATAACTAGGGGAAGTCTTCCTTTGTCCTTCCTTGATAGTGCGTAGTCCATCCTCTTGGCATTTGAAAAAATAATATTGTGCTCCTGCTCTATCGGCTATATGTTCTGATTGTGTAAACAGTCGAAACATCTAGACAAAACAATGTCAATCAGACCTTTTATCAAGACAGGTGTGAGACTGACCAGCGTTGTGATGCACACATATTTCTAGCTAATTTCAAGATTAAACACTAGGATAGAAAAGGTTATTATAAATAATTTGGGTGAAGGCCTTCATCTGGCTCAAACTGTTCATGCCCCCCCACCTGCTTTATTGTTTAGAGTTTCAGTTCTAATGACATTTTCACACACATACAGAGAGAATCTAAAATCTAAAATCCCAACACTCTTCACTCCACGGTGTGGTAGGACAGACACTGTACAAAGACGGATTGGCCCCAACGATCAATCCACCAGTTTGACATTTAAGACTGGACTCACGGACGTTGAAGGGACTTTTATGTGCACACTTTTTTTAAATGTATCTATTTTTGTTTGTTATTTTGGGTAAATTTATGCTGTATTGTAACTATCAATCAAACTTGAACTGCAGGTTATGTGCTCTAATAGAAGTTCATGCAAAGTAATCCTGGTGTTAATGCACGTTATAGATATTCAAGTCCAGGGCTCCTGTTTACCTAGTATCTCTCATCCTGCTCCACATTTACACTCTTTCTAGTGTAACCAAGGGTCACACAAGCATTCATCCACCTCGTCTCTCAACTCACGGGAAGAAGACATTAAATATGTGAGTGTTGGAAGTCTCGTATGGCGTCTGAATGGCTTTATTATGAAAAGGAAGAACGAAAGACAGAACAAATATTGGAAGTGAGATTAAAATATAGTAAGAGTTTAAAAACAATAGCAAATAGGAATAAATGAACTTCACATTTAATGTTGAAATAAAAATATATGAACAGTATAAAAAACACACTTTTAATGATCCCTCTGCTTTGTTGCAAGCAAAGCAGAGGGATCTGTACGTCTCAAAGTTAAAAAAGAGGAAGTTGTGAGTGAACAACAAATTAAACAAACAAGACTATGAATATGAATAATGTTGTAAAGAAAAATAAAAAGTATTAACATCAGTCTCCTAAAGGTGCAGCAAACAAACTTACTATGTTCCTAAAATTACCCAAACTAATGTTATAATAAATAATCAATAATCCTAATGAAGAATAAGTAATAATATATTCACTTTTTTGTGTAACTTATAAACCTGGATCACAGCAGTACAACATTATTCTGTTGGTAACAACATTCGAGCTTCACACCCTGAGAGAGACGTCAGAGGAAAATGGCCGCCGTGTGAACATGGTGGATTAAAACACATCTAACTCCTTCTTCATCACGTGTTTAACATGTGATGTGAGAAATACCACAAAACACTAAAGTGAAATCAATGGACCTGATGCAAACTTTGAACAGACACCAGAGGCAACACAGCTCATCTGGTGTCAGCAGTTCACTTTGTGTTAACGTCACATTCAAGGCGTTCATCACGTCAGTAGCAGCTCACATCCACATGAGACGTGCTCCCTCCAGTCCTCAGAGGAAATGAGTTCAACTCCTGATCGGCTGATGATGGAAACGCTGGAAACAATAACGTAGAAACAGAAAGAAGAGAAAGGGACAGAATCCTCTCTGTGGTTTTATCAGTAAAACTCTTTACTACCATCTAGTGGCAGCAGTGTCACACTACAACTAACTAATAATGCTTGTTTTGATTATTTTGTGAATAGAAAAAAGTTAATTACAAGTTTACAGTTTTTCGACTGTCTTACACACACCGCAGATATTTTCATGTTTGAAGCGGCAAGTTATAAAATGTTTGATATTTTTCATTCAGGCTAAATGTGGCGTTTTTAACAACTTCTACAAGTTGCTGATATATTTCAGATAAAAGTCGAGTCACCGAAGTCGTTTGGATTCATCCTCGGGGCAATTTATCCATTAGCTGTCAAGACAGGTCACTTGAAACTGAACATTCACTTCAACAATGATGCTGGAGTCTGTCACCACAGAAGGATTCATCCTGTGGGGACCATGAACAGTTGAATGAACTTCTATTCAAATCCATCCTGCAGCTGTTGAGATATTTCCATCTGGACTAAGGTGATTTCCAGACGTTGGTCTAAACAGCAGGATGTTTTTGGACTGTGCTGTAAAATAAAGCTGGATCCTCTCCAGTGTCCTGACCTCTGTTTCTGAAAGGAGATAAAACTAATGAATGATCAGGAGGTCATGGATACGTAGCATTAAAGGAGACATATTGAGTTTCAAAGTTCTGTAAAGTTAAAAAGCCCAAAGTCTGAGCTCCTCTCCTGGTAAAACGAGCTCCTCTGCCCCACAGAAAACATGAAGCTCCAGAAACACCTCACCAGTAGCCCCGCCCATACCTCTGCATTACCAGCAGAAGCCAGGGCTGTAGCAAACGTAGCATAAGCAGTATTTAAACGTAAACAGTGGTGCATTGAAGACATTGTGTTACGAAGTGGTTCATCAATGTTAGTGGAGGAGGTCATTCTTAGCGTTCTCATGGAAAACATCTTGGAGGAAGATGATGTGAGTTAAAATACGTGTTGAATGCTTCAATACAGGCTGAATGTCACAGTCTCTGCTTCCGTCGTCTGGAACAGCAGCTTCTAACACCAGCATCTGGAGAGAACTTTAGAATCCATTGTGTCACTGTCTTTTTAAAACAGTCTCTGCTGATTGGGTAACACCTCTGACACACCCACCAGACGAGAGCCCGCTGCACACGGGTTCAAACAAACATGTCCTTCACCACGGAAACGCTAGTTAAACTATAAGAAATGATTTGAGATTGAATGTGTCCCTCGTAAAGTGAGAGTGGAGGATTTCCTACACGCACAGGAAGTGGTTAACCAATCACAACAGAGTGGGTCGGGTGACCAATCAGAGAACACTGGGCATTATCAGGAGGGGGTTCAGCATTAAAGAGACAGGAGCTAAAACCAAATGTTTGAGACAGAGGCTGAAAAGAGGAGCTGCAGCAATAGACAGTCTGAGGAAAGTGATGTTTTTTGAACATTAAACATTTTAAAGTAACAACATTAATTAAAATGATCAAACTGAATATGAACAGATGATGTCTCCTTTAACAAGATTAAGATACATTTATTTGTCCCAAACACATGAACAGACATGCAAAGTCACACTCATGCAGGTAGGGAAATTTAATCTCTGCTTTTGACCCATCTGGTGCAGGACACACAGAGCAGTGAGCGACCATGTACGGCGCTCGGGGAGCAGATGTTGGGGTAGTAAGGTGCCTTGCTCAGAGGCACTAGACAGGGTAGGGAGACTCTTGGATTTTTGGACAGATCAATCCAGGTTCGTCTTTTGTGTCTCTCCGTGGAGTCGAACCAGAGACGAACCAGAGACCTTCTCTGCCCATAGTCCAAGTTTCTGCCACTAGTCTGCTGCCTTTAAATACACATGTTTAAACAAACAAGAAAATGAAACTGTAAAAAAAAAAAGACTTCTATAGGATTTATTTATTTTTTTATTTATTTGCCTTTATTTAACCAGGTCGGTCCCGTTGAGATACAATGACCTCTTTTCCAAGGGAAGCATTTATCTCTGTTTATTGTGTTTTGTGGTGTTAGTGAGGATAATGGTCCTGAATGAAGAGCTGCTCACCTCGGGGCAGATCTGTTAAACTTGACAGAAGAGTACGCAACCTCCTCCGCCTCCTTGTGTTCGCTGGGATCCGTCTCCCTCTTCATGAAGTGGACACTGGCATAGTTGAGGTCACCGTTTTCCTCAGACTGATTGTGTAGACGCTGCAAACACAAACTTGCTTTTTAATCTTGTACATGTGGCAGAATGTACAATGTTAGAGTCCAACTATAGCAGCTATTGATTTATTTAAAGCGCCTCCTTCTACACCAGACATGTTTCAAGGACAGAAAACATGTTCTACTAAAAACCAAAAGGAGGGAAGGTCTTCAGTTTGAATTCCAAACACTAACACTACAAACTTCTCCCTTAGTGTGTCTGTGAGCCACTTGTGTGTGCGCTTTCACATCGGTTGTGTCCAGATAAGACTACATCAGGGAGCTGGATGTTCACGTACTGCAGCAAAGTTTGGTCAAAACAAGTTGTGTAACATCATTTAATTAGAGGTCGAGCTACACACAATATAATCCGTAGACCCCAGAACTATCTGTCGGCAAATCGTTGATAAAATCTCTTTGAGCTCTATATTTTCGGTGTATAGTGTGTATCATTTAATTGTATAACACTTTAATACAACTGCAGGTCTACAGACACAGAGGAACTTAAAAAAATAAAAGTCAGGCTCACAGAAAATAGAATGAGCGAGAAGGAAGGGGGATAGGCCACACCCCCTTAACCCCCTTCTTTCTCTCAGTCTTGTTCCGACCAGCAACGAGTACACAACTCTCCGTCTCGCCGATGCACCGTGCTCTACTCACCGACACTCAGCGTTATACAACACTATCTCTCCAGCTCGTAACACAATTACCTCAAATTCACGTCACAGGGCAACATACTCACTAAATACAGATATGAAAGAACACGACTGCTCTGTGGATCAACCTTTAATTATAGAGCTGCATCCACACGCAGCCAACGCTGACTTTATTTGTTCCAACGACACACTCTATGAACAACAGTCTCACACACTGAGTCTCAGACAGAACAACGCACAATCAACGTATTACACAGCCACACCCAATGGTGATCTGCTCCACAATACAGTGCTCCACACTAAAGATATCTGAACCAATCAACACAATCTTTCACAAACTTCCACAAGATTTAAAGCAGCACATGTTACAAATCAACAAACTTAGAGCAGCATCAAGTGTCAGAGTTCAGTAAAAACTGTTGAACAAACCACACAGCACAGAAAATTATATCACTCAGCAATTTGCTTCAATGGATAGATTACCAGAAGGAAATTCAAAAAAACAGATGATTGTTTTTACAATCAAAAATTTGACTTTGATTTTAATAACTAGTTTTTAATCTTCACATGACAGAGAAAAGGGTTTGACGTGAGAAATAGTGGCGTTTGAAAGGATTGAAGCTGAACTGTGTGTCTCACCTGCTCACTGTGGTCAAGTCTGTCCCCAGGATCAGCAGATTGATGAGAGTTTCTCTTTTTTCTGATCAATTGAACCAAATAACAAACAATATACATAATAAACGAGTTGATTTAATTTAACAGCTTTTCAGGAATTCATCGTACAAAGCTTTAGTGGAACAGATTTGCTCACCTGATCAGTAGGAACACGGAGAGGAGAGTCACAGCGAGGAAAACTGCAGCAGCTGATCCAATGAGTGCTGATCTCCATGATGCAGGTAAAACTATGATGAAATAACTTTTACTTTATCATTTGACAAACTCACAATAATTAATGGTGCTAGACGAAACATTTACAAAAACAACTTTTGTCATGTTTTATAAACCTGACTCGATGTTCTGACTGAATATAAAGATTTTTCAAGTTTACTGAGGATGGTGAAAGCTTTATGGATGTTTTTACTGATGCTGGGTGGATTCCTCTTTGTGCTGCTGATGGTCTGACTGTGAATATTTATGGGGCAGAAGTCAAACAACCCATATCTGCACATTTAAAATGTAAAGGACAAAGAATGGGACGGATTCAATATATCTTCTAAACAGTCAATCCACAGCTCCAGAATCTTTAAAGGTGTTAGGACTCCACTTGACTCACCTGCTCCAACAGTCAGATGTAAGGTGGCCTTACTACGTCCGTGTGTGTTCTGGGCCTCACACTGATACTTTCCACCATGTTCAGCTGTGATATTAGTGATGGTGAAGTTTTTTCCTGATGCTGTTGGTGAGTCCTCGTCCTCCTTGTACCAGGTGTAGTTAGCTGCTGGGTTAGCATCACTGCTGCAGGTCAGAGTCACTGAGCTGCCCTCCATGATCTCACCAGAGGGACTCACTGACACAGAGGGAGGCTTTGGAGCATCTGAAGGATAGTCTATATTAACACATAGGATGAGAATACTATCTGTGTGATCAAACACTGTCTGTATTATTTGTTAAAAGTTAAAATTTAAATTTTCCACATTATTGTAGCTTCATGAGGAGTAAACTCACCCAATGTAGGAGAAGGGAAACGCTCCTGTCCTTCTATAGCACAGTGATAGCTGTCTTCAGCATTAAAGTGTCGGAGGTGAAAGTATTTTTTCCGTCCAACAGGTTTATTGTTATTGTACCAAACGTAGGAAAGATGATCAGGGAGCTGACACCTGCTGTGACAGGTCAGCTCTGTCCAGGTAGAAGATGGATTGGCTGTTGATCTCCTCACATGTACCTGGAGCTGAGGGTCTGTGAACAAACATGTGATTTTATTTCAACATACACACTAACATTTCAAACTGACTCTAATGTAAATGTTACCTGTGACATTCAGAGTGACTCCAGGTGAACCAGTTAAACTCCCAGTAGGTTGGTTTGTTGTGAACCTGAACTTGTACACAGCTGAGTCGCTCTCTCTCAGGTTAGAGATTCTCAGAGTGCACTTGTTGTTTCCACAGAGATTCTCCACACGACCTGAATACTCTGGATCAGTCCTTAGATCAACGTGAATCCCATTACTCTCTTTAATGAACCAGAAAGTTGTGTTGACTGTTATACCATGGTTCTTCAACCTGGATGGGTATGTGTAGGTACAGTTAATCTCCAATGTTGATCCTCTGAAGGCACAGATCTCAGTAGAAGTGTAATTAACACCCCAGTCAATCTGACTCACCCCTGTAACACAGAGCACATCAGAGAATCAGAAGATAAACTTATACATTTATAAAACTAACTCCATGTATTTTCTCTGGTGAATCACCAGTCGGCAGGTTTTCATTTTAAGATGATGACGATGCCAAGATGAGGAAACTTTCAGTTCACATAAAACACAGTGAAGTTCCCTTTAGACTTCAGTGTGAGGGAGAAACACACTGTTGGAGGTGAGGAACATGAGGGACCTTGTATAAGTTGCTCTTATAATGGAGCAAACTGGTCAATATGGAGGAAATGATCTGTGTCTTTTATGCAGAGTCGACCAAAGATGGACGACACGTCTCCACTTCCTCCCACTCTCCAGAAATGAAGCCAAAATATCCTGGATACCAACGCTGCCATCTTTCACATTTGGAACCACAGTCTGCACAGTAGTGATCTAGAGATGGAGCCACAGTATCAAGGTCCCGCCCTTACATGAGCTCCACCAATCCTGAGTCAGCCTCTGCTGTCAATCATGAAGGTTAATCTAATTTTAATTTGATCAAATAACTAATTAAAACTAAACTCATGAGAAACATGAACAATAAAGTTTGATAAGAACGACCTAAAATGACAGAAACCATTATTTGGTAAAAAATGTATTTAACTTTTTAGGTTGGTCCATGTCCTTCCCACTAAAGGCCTCAGTATGCTTCTCCGAGTCCGTTGCGGAATGACGGACGGACGGATCGGACGGACCCTTTTTGATTTATAGTTCTACGAGCCTTTTTGTTGTGAAAACAATTCACCGCCAGAACTGTAGATGGCGAAACGGAAGTCGAGCTTAGACAAGCCTACCTCATGAGGTATATAGAAGAAGTCCACGCTGGTTTATTTACGTCCTCCCGGCTCCTCACACACAGTGAACGATGGCAACTAACAGAAAAAGGATGTTGATGACGCGACAGTTTTTGCTGAATAAAGTGACACCCAGCGAGTCAAAATGCTTTTGTTATCGTGTCTTAACGCAGCGGTTCCCCGGTCTTGTTTCCAAACTGCGTTGCTAATTCAACAGCTGCAACAGCTTGAAGCTACACGGAGGCAGCTAGCTTCCCCCCAGCTTCCACACACAGTCAGCACGGACACCCGATACTAGCTACTACCAAGTGTTTGCTTCTAACCTGACGGTGTTTGAGAAACAGTGTCATGACAGCCGTAGGATTAAAGTCAGCGGGTTTTTGCGCTGTACCCACCGCAGTTAGCATGGTGGCTAGCCCGCTACCCCCGTTATCAAAGTTCGTTATAACCGTATGTGACCGTACACACATGAAGTGCTCTAACCAGCCACCGTCAGCCGGACAACGCCGCTGGCTTAACACACTTGTCACATTAATCATAGAGTCGTAGTTGTGATTTTGGTTTATTGTGATGTAGGGAATGGAACAGGAAGTTTCCATTCCGAAATGCTGGCGTTAGCGGACCAATCACAGCCAAGTGCTACCCGTGGGCTGTCCGTCATTTCGACGTGTAGTTAGAAAAATGAGAGCGGCACGAAAAGCTCTCCGAAGAGCCTCGGAGAGGCACGGAGAGGGCGTTCCACGTTGGAGAAGGCGGTCCTATCTGTCCGTGTCCGTCAAAACGCACAAGCATACATTGGCCTTAACATGGAGGAGACAGGATGTATGTTCTATACTGCAGCCAGCCACCAGGGGGCGATCATAATGCTTTGGCTTCACTTCTGGGGAGCAGTAATGTCTTCCATCTATATTTACACAAGCAGAATACTAGTACTAGTACTGCAGTAGTTTGTCAGTACTGACAGTAGTAGCCCAAGAGTTCAATGTGCCCATGCAGAAAAAAGTATTTGAAGACACATGAAGTTATGGTTCAATGCATTATCTCAAATACTCCAGCAGATGGTGCTGATAGTGAAATAGAGTAGATTAAACTCACACATTGACGGAGAGCGGAAATCCTCGAGTCCTTTAACAGCACAGGAAACTTTGTTTGTATAATGAAATTTATATGAAATAGATTCTCCTGAATAAGATGCTCCTGTCTCATTCATCTTATCTTGATTCTTGTACCAGACGTAGTTCAGATGATCAGGAAGACGACAACTGCTCTGACACCTGAGCTCTGCCTTGTTAGAATATTCATCCCTCACTGATCCTTTCACCTGCACATGCAAATCTGTGTGTGAGAATAAGGAATTAATTTTAGTCCAAACTGACAACACACACATGCATATAAAAGTGCACACACACACTCAAGTGAACCAAACAAGATGTAGGAAATAAATGAATGAATGTTCAGATGTAAATGTTACCTGTGACAGACAGAGTGACTCCAGCTGAACCAGTTAAACTCCCAGTAGGTTGGTTTGTTGTGAACATGAACTTGTACACAGCTGAGTCGCTCTCTCTCAGGTTAGAGATTCTCAGAGTGCACTTGTTGTTTCCACAGAGATTCTCCACACGACCTGAATACTCCGGATCAGTCCTTAGATCAACGTGAATCCCATTACTCTCTTTAATGAACCAGAACGTTTCCTGAACTGTAGTATCATGGTTATTAACTGTGGATGGGTATGTGTAGGTACAGGTAATGTCCACTGTTGATCCTCTGACGGCACAGATCTCAGTAGAAGTGTAACTCACATCCCAGCCATTCTCACACTGTACCACTGTAACACAGAGAATCAGATTCATAACCACACCAGAGAACACTTAGTTTACTTTTTACTTTCTGTAGAAAAGAAACACATTTCCATGAGCAGCATTCCATAGCATTTCAACTAATGACTCCACACACTGATGACAAGTCCTCATCGAGAGGAGAGGAACTCAGTCATGATGAAGATAATAATAATAATAATAATAATAATAACAATAACAATAATAACAATAACAATAACAATAATAATATGTTTCAGACTATGTAATATTTAAAACTCTAGACGATAGAAACTTCTAAACAAAGATGCAAAATAATAATGATGATAATTCATTCACATATTTTCTCTTTACTTCACTTTACAGGTGGTGATCTGAATATGAATGAATGTTTCATTTATATTTTTACTTTCTTTCTCAAACTCACTTCAGGTGAATCAGAAGTCTGAGTGTAAAATAGAGTGACAACATGAATGTAGAGGTACAGTACCTGTCACAGTGAGAAGAAGGACAACAAATCCACTGGCTGCTGCAGTTACACTCATAGTAGCTGCTGCTCTCGTCTGTGACTTCAAACAAGAAAAACGTCCACAGATAAATAATGTGCACAAGATGAAACTCAGTGACATCACAGACACGTCTACCTACAACACAGAAGAGTCCGAGAATAAAGACAGATTCTGTAAGAGAAAGATACATTTAAACTGTTAAACACCCCCCACCACCACCTTCCTTCCTCTTTCCACTGAACTGCATGCTGAGCCAGATGGTGTTAAATTAAACCTAAAACAAAGAAGTAACTTGTGTTTTGTACAAACTGTGAATTTCTTCATTTAACTGAGTGTTAGAAACGACTTCAGTGTCTGTTCCCATCAAACCTGAATCCTCCTCAACTGAAGCTGTGAGCAGCGTTGAAGCTGTCCTGCTTGATTTGGTCCATGTCCCATCCACTAACATGGAAGAGTCCGGGTTTATGACAAACACTGCAGCCAGCCACCGGGTGGGGGGGGGGGGGGGGGGGGGGGGGCAGATATCATTTGGATTCACTTTGGGGGTAGCTGTCTTTTTGTCCATCTTTATATTCAGTATCAAACGTGAAGTTCAGTTAAGATTAGACGTTGTAAATTTGAGTTAAAACAAATTCCTGTTTCATGGTAAAACATCAAAGTTTGACAAGTCACCATGGAAACTTGAATATATAACATTAATCTTTTTTGTGTTGCTGGATGAGCGGGTGTCACTTCTGCATCAATCTCCTGTTAAATCTTCAAAATGTACAAACTGTACTTTAATTGTTGACCTAGTTTTTATGTCAAATGCTTCATGATTCATGACGACCTCAATAGTCCTTTAAATATTATTATGTCACAATTCTTCATCAGATGTATAAATAGGATAAAACCTATATATTTGTTGACTTGTGTACTTTACTTTATCCAAAATATTGTTGTTGAAACCCCCCTCTAGAAAATTATTATTGGTCCCTCCCATTGATTGATATACAATATTTCATCTGTTCTTATATCAGTTACAACTAATTATAATTTATAATATTTAGAAGTTAATCTTATTGTTATTTGTAACATTTTGACAGTAACATACATTACGGTTAGCGTTAGCCTAACCTGAGGCTAACTCTACACGTGGTTGAGTCTGGGAAATATTTTGAATTGTGGGAGAAGAAGAACAACTTTCTTACCTTTAACTTTCGTGGCTTCCAAAGTGAGAAGTGAGAGAATTTGTAATCTGGGTTAACCAACCCATCAAGAAAGAAAACAAACCTTTACTAACACTGCACATGTCTATATGTTTTATTTCTTCTGGTTCCTTGATAATGTAAAATCCACATATAAACAACAGATTCACGTTGTGTCTCTTCAGTGTTTGGTGACTGTGCTGTACACTGCAGATGAATCGTCCTCCTCTTCTTCACGTCTTGTTCTGTGAAGGCAGAATAAACCACTCACACCCACAGTTTTTAACCTCAATAATTGTAGAGATGAAAATGTTCCCGTGTGGAGCTGCTCACCCTGTTGCACTGACAAATCGAACAGCGCTGTATTCAGCCTCCTCCTCCTCTTCCTCAGTTTCTCTCTGGGGTTGAACTCGACCTATGTTGGCGTAGAGGTCATCTGCCCGGTTCTGGGTGAAGCAGACGCTGGCGTAGTGGACCTCATGGTGCTGCTCTGCTGGTCGTGTGTGTGCCGCAGCTGGAATCTGGTCGTACAGTAAAATTCGAGCTGGGATCAGGAATCTGTGTCTTACTCTTTAACTCTGTTGGGAACTGAGAGTTTCTCTTTGTTGTGGGCCTGATCCTACTCTGCTGAATCAAACTGTGATGGCAGCACTGATCTGGGAGCTTTCTGTTTTTCCCTGCTGGTCACCAGCTCATCTTCTTAACAGATGAACCCAGTGTCACCATCATGAAACATTCACTCCACACTTTACTCCTTAACTAGATTTACTGCCCTTCAGTTGTGCACCTCCTCCAACCAGTTTAAGCTTTTTGTTAGAGTAAAGGAATATGACCTCCCAAGACTTTCATGGTCTGATCCTTCTCATCAAATCACAATGATGCAGAACTCCACCAGTTAATGAGGCAGCCTTGAAGAGTGGAGATCAAGTGCTTTGAAATGAAACTACTCATTTACCTGCACTCTGTCTTCTGGTCTCTCACTGCACTCACGCTGTTGTGTGAAGGACTTGTTTCTTCTAGATGGGAGGAAAGAAATAAACAGTTGGATGAACTGGAAAACTCCTCCAGAGAGAGAGAGAGAGAGAGAGAGAGAGGAACTGTTCAGTTTAATAGAGAGTGATAGTGACAGAGAGAGAGAGAGAGAGAGAGAGAGAGAGAGAGAGAGAGAGAGAAGAGAGAGAGAGCAGAGAAGTCAGGGTATGTGTGTGTGTGTTTGTTTGTGTGTGTGTATGTGTGTGTTTGTGTGTGTGTGTGTGGGGGGGTGCGTGTACCAGAACTTTGTGTGTGTTTGTGGTAGTTTGTATTCTTGTGATATGGAATAGGTTACTGTCCTCGAACCACAGTGGCCAAGGGGGTAGAGCGGGTGTTCTCCAATATGAAGGTTGCCGGTTCAAACCCCACTCTCCCTGGCAAGATACTGAACCCCCAAGTGCCCCCTCATAAAGGTTGAGTGTACTAAAAATGTAAGTCGCTTAGGACAAAAGCATCAGCTAAATGACATGTAATGTGGGGGCTTTTATTTTGAAAATCTAGTCACACTTGCTGGTGAGGTCTTATCATGAACTGTATGTCTCTATTCAGTAGTGTCACTGTGTGACTGTGTCACCTGATCCACAGGAAGACAGCGAGGAGGATGACCACCAGGAGAAGAGCTGTGGTTGTTCCAGTCACTGCTGATTTCCAAGCACCTGGAGAAATCACACAATGGATGAACAGGGAATGTTGCAGGATGTTTGACTCGGAGCTGAAGTCAATCCACAGCTCCAAGGGTCTCATTAATAAAAGAGTGCATTCATAACTTTTACTTTATCATTTCACAAATTCACAATACTTAAAGGTGCAGGACGAAACATTTACAAAAACAACCTTTTGTTATGTTTACTAAACCTGTCTCGATGTTCCCTGAATATAAAACATTTTCTATTTTAATAAAACAAGTGAAGAATTCTGAGTTCTCAGAGTGTCTTGTTTGTGGGTGTGTCTCTCAAACTGTTAATGATCCACTGCTCCCCCTGCTGGGAGGAGTATGTGTGACATGTGCACAGGAGCAGGGTTTTGTTTTCACCACAGTCTGTCTGCTGAGAGCTGTTTGCTCGTCACGTGAATGTGCACAGTGAAGGAAATATCTTTCAAGTTTACTGAGGATGGTGAAAACTTTATGGATGTTTTTACTGACGCTGGGTGGATTCCTCTTTGTGCTGCTGATGGTCTGACTGTGAATATTTATGGGGCAGAAGTCAAACGACCCATATCAGCACATTTACAATGTAAAGGACAAAGAATGGCTAAAGTCAATCCACAGCTCCAGAACCTTTAAAGGTGTTAGGACTTCACTTGACTCACCTGCTCCAACAGTCAGATGTAAGGTGGTGTTACTACGTCCGTATGTGTTCTGGGCCTCACACTGATACTTTCCACCATGTTCAGCTGTGATATCAGTGATGGTGAAGATTTGTCCTGATGCTGTTGGTTGAACTTGTTTATCTCCACTTCTCTTGTACCAGGTGTAGTTAGCTGCTGGGTTAGCATCACTGCTGCAGGTCAGAGTCACCGAGCTGCCCTCCATGATCTCACCAGAGGGACTCACTGACACAGAGGGAGGCTTTGGAGCGTCTGAAAAATAATCTATGATCATATGATGGGAATGTCGTCACTATGAATTAAGAAAATGACGTCATATAGTGTAGCTATGCAATAACAGATGTTTTCACCCCAGTGTGTTTGTTTGTTGTTTGTTGATTTTAATCAAGATTACACAAAAACTACTGAGTCGATTAGCATGAAACTTGGAGGTAGGATGAGGAACGGGTCAGAGAAGAACTCAGTAAAATTTGGTGTGAATCCAGAAAAGGGGGCGGACCCAGTAACCTTCTGTAAGGTTGCGAGACAGTGCTGGGTTTCATGGACATGTGGATGTTTTCTACTCACACTGGACGTCTAAGTGTAGAGACGTGGAGTTGATCCGTCCGTACTGATTCTCAGACTTGCAGGAGTAGACCCCGCTGTCCCCAGAGCTGATGGAGGAGAGACGATAAACACCCTCTGGTCCTTGAAGCAGAGTTCGGTTCTCCTTGTACCAGGTGTAGTTAGCTGCTGGGTTAGCATCACTGCTGCAGGTCAGAGTCACCGAGCTGCCCTCCATGATCTCACCAGAGGGACTCACTGACACAGAGGAGGACTGTGGAGCATCTGGATTTACATGGATTTTAATGGATTTGAAGAACATTGCAGTATCTGGAATTTTGAAGATGTGCAAAACCTCGCGGCTTTTGAAAAATATTTACTCACATTTCACATTTATTAAGACACATTTAGACGTTGTCTTCCCAAGCGCATTCTCAGCTGTGCAGTAATACTCTCCAGAGTCAGAGAACAGGATGGATCTGAAAACCAGCTGAGCTGCTCTGTTGAGCAAAGTCTGGTTCTCCTTGTACCAGGTGTATGCAGGGGGTGGGTTAGCATCACTGCTGCAGGTCAGAGACACCGAGCTGTCCTTCAGAATGTCTCCAGGTTGACTCAGCTGCACTAAAGGAACCTTCGGAGCATCTGCAGGATATAATCACATCTTTACATGAGAATGTGGCTTTATAGAATATAGTCTTTTAATAGTTTGCAGTCGTCCCTGGTTCTCAGCATCTTTAGAAGAGTGTTTGATTTACTTTTGGAGACAGGACGGCCATTTAGTGTTTAGTAGTTTTATCAAGTAATTACTGTTTGTATTAAATACAGACTTCACAAAACTAAACATGTCACCTCTGTCTTAGGAATCACTGAGTGGGATTTGCATGTGACCTGTTCACATACATGCAAAATCTGAAGGGAAAAGTGGAAGTGAAAATGGAAGATGAGCCACTGTGATTAAAGCTTTTTCTCACTTCCTGTTATCTTGTCTTTCTCTGTGTGTGGATGGGTGGGGAGAATCGGTTCTATTTGTTTTATTGCTCTTAGTCTATATTCTGTTGGATATGAAAAGTGCTTTAATAACTAAGTTTAATTTGGTCTTTTCACAGGATTTTTCTTTTTACTATTATGAAAATATTTAAAATCGTCAAGGCTCAACCTTTCAAGTTTCCACTTTGGACATTTTGGAGTCAACTCACACACAGGGGACGAGTGGTGATGCTCATAAGCACAGGAATAGTTGTTTTCAGGGTGAAGGAATCCCCTGAAAGTTGGAGACGTTTCCCCTTGAACTTCTCTTCCATTCTTGTACCAGACAAAGGAGGGACGACCAGAGAGAAGACAGCTGCTGTGACAAGTCAGTGTTGGACCAATCGGAGAACAGATAACCTGAACATCTGGATCTGTCAACAGGAGACACACATAGAAGCAGCTGTGGGACCCCAGGTTGAGAACCAGTGAACAACACAGTGACTTAGTGTTCCTCAGTACCTGTGACAGTCAGAGTTGTGCCAGGGAAACTTCTGTCCCATTCAAACCACTGTGATTTGAATGTGAAGCGATACTGGGCTGAATCACTCAGTGTCAGGTTCATTATCCTCAGAGTGGAGCGCCCTGGCTCTGGATCAAGGACCTGAACACGAGCTGTGAACTCTGGGTCGTTGAGTAAGTCCACAGCTTGAGGACGATACAGCTGCACATCCTCACGCTCAGCAACCAACCAGGACTTAGTCATAGAATAAAAGTGACTGTTGTAACTGCAAGAGATGTCCACTGAGGAGCCTTTAAAGGCACAGATGTTCCTGTTGATGTAATTCACTCTGTAGCATGAATTTCCATCGACACCTGAAAAACAAAAACCTTTTGACTATCACTATGACAAGTACCATATTTACTGCTGTATTTAACAATAATTCACAGATGACTGTTTCCCATGTCAGGAAATAAACAATGCAGAAAAGACGCTCATTTTGCTTTGCAGTAAAAACAAAGATGTTTTGAATTCCAGATCTACATCTGTGGTTGTATTTGTGATTTGCTTTCATCACCTCCACCAGGAGGTTATGTTTTCACCCCAGTCTGTTGCCTGGTTGGTGTGCGTGCACAATAACGCAACAATTACTGGAAAGATGTTGGTGCAGATCCAGGATGCTTTCTTTAACATTGTAAGATCGTGTTTTTTTTTTTATTTCCTTTGTTTCCCAGATTCAAATTCATGGATCTTGATTGAAAAGATCTGACATATTTAAAGGCCTGATATCGAGGAGTGTGTGAAATATAGAGCAGCTTGATTGAATTGAATGGACTGTTGGGCCTTGGTAGAGGAATGGGCTCTACTGCTACTGACATTCCAGTTTGGAGTCATTCAAATTCATTGTTTAACTGCACAATATTTATCATAAAGGTTTGATAACAAACATCTTATGAATCAATGACAATGTTCTTTTAATATAAGATATGTCAGCTGATGTGTCAGATTTGTTTTACTCTGCATCAGCCCTCAAGTCCATTTCTGACTCTCGTCAGTGTTTGAGCTCAGAAGGTTAAAGAGCAGAACATCATTGGTCATTGGAAGAAGTAAACTCACACACTGGAGCAGAGGGGAAATCCTCGTGGCCTCTCACAGCACAGGAAATACTGTCTGCTGAATAAAAGTAGGCTGTATAAGATTGTTCTCCCGGTGTCTTTTTTCCATTCTTGTACCAGATGTAGGACGGACTGGGAGTTGGAGAACAACTGGTTTGACACTCCACACGTGACTTTGAACAGTCATACCACCAGCAACTTGAGGATTTTGGAATGTGCGCCTGGACACCTGTGTAAGTAAAGAAACACACACATCATTTTAGACAGAGCTGTCCACATAAACAAACAATAGATTCACTGTTTCCAACTGAAATGTTACCTGTGACAGACAAGGAGACTCCAGGTGAACCAGTAAATCTCCCAGTAGGTTGGTTTGTTGTGAACCTGAACTGGTACACATCAGAGTCGCTGTCTCTCAGGTCTGTGATGGTCAGAGTGCAGGCCTTGTTTCCACAGTCATACTTCACACGACCTGTGTACTCAGAGGCTGATCTCAGATCCACAGGTTCACCATACTGCACTTTAGTAAACCAGAACTCTTTCTCCACTGCAACATCATGGTCATCTATTCTGGATGGGTGCCAGTAGGAGCAGCGTATTTGCACCTTCGATCCTTTTACAGCACAGATCTGAGTCGGAGTGCACCTCACCCCCCAGGGATCCTCACCCTGCACCACTGTAACCACAGAACAAACTATAATTACCACCCTGCTGTAGGATGCCTCCACCAACCAGAGCATTTTCAGTGTGTGTTCCTCTTTCCAGAATCATATGAGGTCACTGTGACGTTTGAGCTTTGAAATGTAATTAGTTCATCTTTTCACTTAAATTTTGATGAAATTCTCCAAAGACAGACTAGAAACATCATGATCGAGAGGCCAGGAACAGGTTTCATGAGGCCACTGTGACCTTGACCTTCAACCACCAAAACCTCATCAGTTCATCTTTGAGACCAAGTGATGAACATTTAAACCAAATTTGAAGAATTTCCCTCAAAGGGATCTTGAGATATTACGTTCACAAGAATCAGACAACGAGCCAACCTGAAAACAAGATGCCTGAGGTCACTGGGTGTCACCGGCTCTGAGGCATAACAATATCTAGAAACTCAGAATAACATCATCTCTACGCAGAGCAGAGACTAAAGTGACATCTTCACAATAACTGTTTTGTCCAAACTTCACAATAACTCAAAGTAATTTAAGAGAAATGCAGGAAAAGCCCAAACATGAGAAAGACTGGAACAATTATTCAAACACTTTTCATACAAACACGATATAACACAAAGTGCTTTCCTGTAAATGTAGACGTACCTGACACAGAAAGAAGGAAGATGACAAAGCAACTCGCTGCTTCTCTCAAACCCATCGTTGTTTCTCACGTCTCTGTGGTGAAGCCTCATCAGCAGCTAGATTCCACTCTTGAGAAATGATGTTTGTCAGCCAGACACGATGAGAGATAGAAATAGATCAGTTGAGACCTTGGCTTCCTTCCTCTTGACATCATTAACATGCATGAACAGACCAACACCAGTAAATCCCCTTGTTATTCAGAAATGATGCCTGAACTTATTCAAATATATTTCATGCAAAAAACGGTGAGAGTAGTTTTGCAGCCTGACAGTGAATCAATCACTTTCTTTAATTTATTGAGACTGGACTTAAAAAATCATGTTGAATTATTTTTTCTTTTAATCTCATGTTAGAAGTCAGTTCCTGTTTATTTACAGCTCCAGTCCATATGAAGACTGGGTCATAAAGATACATTATAAAAGGTCATAATTATACAAACTTACATTACTTTAGTGTTCTTCACTCATATCTCACGAGGATTCAACTCATGTGAGTCAAACCTGTTCCGATAATACTGATACTTCATTAAAGCACAAGCAGAACGTGGAGAGAGATTGTTTTTGTTTAGAAACTCAGTTATATGGATGTAGCCAGACTAAACACAACTATTCAGTTAAATCAGACCAGCTGGTTTTACTTTGAGTTAATTTCACCTGCTGTTTTTAAGTTGGAACATTGTGACAAAATTAGGTAAAACAGTAATTCAATTTCTAAGTAGATATGAAGAACATTTATTTAGTTACCTTTGTCAAGTTGGATCAACTTTGTGATCTGGGTGTATTGTGAAAACTAAAAGTCCGACAAATGGAAATAAATCTGTCATGTTTAATATTTACCCCCCACATTGTTAAAAGAGACAAACTGTACCTGACAGGTGAGGGCCGTGTGCACACTACCTCCAGCTCTCTGCAGGCTCGAGTTAGTGAGGTTTAATGTTATGATCAGAGTTTATAATGCAGGGAAACATTTTTACGAGTATCAGATGAAGGTTCAGTGCTTCAGTTCGAGCTTCTCTAACATCACACTTCTTTCATCTGTGATTATCTGATAGTGTCAGAAGAAAGAAGACGGAGTCCCTCATGTCTGGACACAGAGATAAGACTGATGGTGCAAGTGTCTCTGGCTCCAGAGCTGAGTTAGTAACAAGGATGTGGTCATGATGAAAAAGAGCCTTGTGTTTTCTTCCTGGTTGATGAAGTTCTAAGAAACAGAAGTGAATTTGCTCTGACCTTCCACGGCTTCTTCTCTCTTCACATACAAGCTTTGTGGCCTGACAACCTGGATTACATCAGCACATCTTAAAAACTGTGAAGCAAACAAAGTGAACTCAGGAATGTTTTTAAAGGCATGTCGGATCGCTAGAGAAGAAACATGGAAATCATCAGTGTTTATTCATTTATTGTTTTGTGCAAATACTTAAAAAAAGGAAATAACTTCATTTGGCAGCAAAGCAGCAGTGGTGTTCAGACAACGGTTTGTCAAAGAGTCTTTGGTTGTTTCCAACAAGGTTCAACCAGAGTCACTGGTCCCAGTAAAACCCGACGAGAGGTGACATGTCCCACACAGCAGGAACCAGGAGTTCCTCAGGGTTTCTCCTGGGATCCAAATGGAGCTCAGTGACTCCTCAGTGACGTTTCAAATAAATCTAAATCTTTTAGACCTTCTTATATTCAAAGTATTTACAAGGTTGGGTTCTGGACCCAGTGCAGAACCCGTCTCTCTCTTTTTCTTCTCACTCACACATTCAGCTGTCGGTGTCGTCGGGCAGAACATCCTCCTGCTCCCCCTCATTCTTTGTAAATCCCCCTGTGATGTGTCTCGGTGCAGGGGGAGGGGAGGTGAGGGGAACTAGTCTGTCTGGACGGGTCAGAACCAGAGGGGGTTATTTGTGTATTTGAACACATTTGTATGAAGTGAGATTCATGTTCATATCCCTCGTGTGACTTTTGTAGAACAACGTGGATGGTGAGTGATTTCCTCAGAACCCGGTGGAAGCTGAGCTGTGCTGTGTCCCTGCAGCACTGAAGCCCAGGCTGGTTCTGGTCCTTTATGTAGAGGGCAGAGTCCGCTGGATCCAACGGTCCGGGTACCGCATCACCAGCTTGGTGCTCCTCAGCTCCACCCCCTGGCCAGGAGGACACATAGAAGTTACATAATGTCTATGAAAGGCACAAGAATGGGACGATGGCCGGGACAGTGACATTCAAGAGAAATGTGAAGGGGCTCCAGCTGATCTCTGGAACAGCTTACCTCTTCATTTCAGAACCGCTCAGACCCTAGAAATGTTTTACTCAATGTTAAAGACCCAAACTTTCTCACTGACTTTCATTTAAAGTTTGAGACCTTGATTGTATCTGTTACTGTGCATTATTTTCATTCTCACATACACTACCGTTCAAAGGTTTGGGGTCACCTAGAAATGTCCTTATTTTTCAAAGAAAAGCACTGGTTTTTTTTATAAAGATAACATTAAATTAATCAGAAATACACTCTATACATTGTTAATGTGGTAAATGACAGTTCTAGGTGGAAACGTCTGGTTTTTAATGAAATATCTACATAGGTGTATAGAGGCCCATTTCCAGCAACTATCCCTCCAGTGTTCTAATGGTACATTGTGTTTGCTCATCGCCTTAGAAGACTAATGGATGATTAGAAAACCCTTGAAAACCCTTGTGCAGTTATGTTAGCACAGCTGAAAACCTTTAGCTGGTGAGAGAAGCTATAACCTGGCCTTACTTTGAGCTAGTTGAGTATCTGGAGCATCACATTTGTGGGTTTGATTATACTCTCAAAATGGCCAGAAAAAGAGAACTTTCATGTGGAACTCGCCAGTCTATTCTTGTTCTTAGAACTGAAGGCTGTTCAATGCGAGAAATTTCGAAGAAACTGTAAATTTCCTACAACGGTGTGAACTACTCTCTTCAGAGAACAACACAAACAGGCTGTAACCAGAGTAAAAAGAGAAGTGGGAGGCCCTGGTGCACAACTCAGCAAGAAGACAAGTACATTAGAGTCTCTAGTTTAAGATATAGACGCCTCACAGAACCTCAACTGGCAGCTTCTTTAAATGGTACCCGCAAAACACCAGTGTGAACGTCTACAGTGAAGAGGTGACTCCGGGATGCTGGCCTTCTAGGCAGAGTGGCAAAGAAAAAGCCAAATCTGAGACTGGCCAATAAAAAGAAAAGATTGATATGAGCAAAATAACACAGACATTGGACAGAGGAAGATTGGAAAAAAGTGTTATGGACAGACGAATCAAAGTTTGAGGTGTTTGGATCAAACAGAAGAACATTTGTGAGACGCAGAACAGGTGAAAAGATGCTGGAAGAGTCCTAACGCCATCTGTCCAGCATGGTGGAGGTCATGTGATGGTCTTTGGCTGACTGGTGCTGGTAAAGTGGGAGATTTGTACAAGGTAAAAGGGATTTTAAATAAGGAAGGCTATCACTTCATTTTGCAACGCCATGCCATACCCTGTGGACAGCGCTTGATTGGAGCCAATTTCCTCCTACAACAGGACAATGACCCAAAGCACACCTCCACATGATGCAAGAACTATTTAGGGAAGAAGCATTTTCAGAACTTTGTTCAGCTGTGGTTGTTCTTGTTACGTGAATAAACTCTGATCTCCTGAAACCGAGCCGGTCCACCGCTCACCTGCAGCTTCTCCAGGGCTCTGGCAGCAGTGTTGGCGTTCTTGAAGTTGACGAAGGCACAGAAGCGTTGGTGAAGAACTCTGACGCTCTCTATCTCACCAAACCTTTAACCGTGGAAACACAAAACCTCAAAGTGAGAGAAGTGTGGTTCAGACAACACTGACCAACTCGTTCACTGCTGCTGTCAGTGATAAACCTGCTGCTTTGGCTTCTACTAAAAGTACTTTAACTATTAAAACACAGCAAAATTACCTCTTACCTACAGAAGAACTTCTGTTCTAAATATTTCTACTACTGCTTTTGAGTGTGAGTAAGTAAGACAAACAGACTCTAAATAAAGATGGTCGACACGTCTGCACTTCCTCCCACTGTTCAGAAAACGAGTCATAACATCCCAGACACAAACGTTGTCATCTTTGGAGTCACAACCTGCACAGTTTAGTGATCAGGGGATTGAGCCAATGTGTGTATGACCTATACTCACGCCAGCCACCAGGGGGGCAATGGAGACAATTTGGTTCAACCAATCAACAGGCTTCTGTTGAGACATTACATTCACTTACACTATATGGACAAAAGTATTTGGACACACCCCTTAACCATCGAATTCACTGTAAGTGTAGGTGTCCCAAAACCTTTGTCCATTTAGTGTACTCTAACCAGAATAGTAACTACCTTAATCTAAACCTAACATTATAACATCACCTTACAGTGTGTTGTGGGGACGTACTTTATGTCCCCACAACATCAGTACAACCTGGATCACACACACATGCACACATATTGATTTTACGTTTTGAAGAGATCCCAGAGGTTTTTCTCTGTAACTTCTACTGTAATGTTCCCAACCCACAGAGAGCGACAGCTCCTGGAAAACAGAGGAGGAAAGAAGGAGTTGGAGATGGGGAGGGGGGGGAGGGGTGAATGAGAGGAGAGTCATGGATCATAGGGGATGAAAATGTGGGAGAGGGTGATACATAAAAACTCCTCATCTTCACTACCCACAGAGGAGACTGTGCTTATTCTACATGGTACAAGACTTTTATAATAGAAATACAGTTAGTATCTTCTTCACGTTCAAGCTCCACAACATATCCTGTATATACTTTCTTCTTCACATCTAAATGACAATGGTGTGATTATGAGTATTGTTCATAACCATAATACTTACCCACTCTGCTCCTGCAGAGATGTTTGCTTCAGTGCTGGAGAGGAAACAGAAAATAGATGATGTCAGTGAGACGTATTTAAATAGTTCATTACTGTGGTCTGATGCAATTTACATATTTTCCTCTGGCTGGAACAGTATGAAGCATAGACATTATTAAAAAAATCTATTTGAAGTGTATCTGACTTTTTATTTTGGGCGATATGCCGTCCACTAACACGGTTTTAAGGCCTATACAGCAGCTGGCCACCAGGGGGCTTCACTTTTGGGAGCTGTTATGTCTTCATCTTGTCAGATAGTCCATTGAATTAACTTTAAAGGACTGATCGTTTGCCCATTTTACCACAGTTGATATGGCTCCTTGGGGTCTTAATGAAATGTCTGTAACATATTTTGGTCAAAATACCACAAGGACTATTTAACACAGCACCTTTTTACCATGTCTAAAACAGCCCTCCTCAGATTGACCTGTTTTGAGTGCCCCGCCCCCCTCTCACCCCCCCCCCCCCCGCCCCCCCTCTCACCCCCCTCACACACAAGGGGGGACACCCTGGTAAACAACGGAGCAGAGAGAATCAAAAACCATTGCGCCAAGATGATGTGAAGCCGCCTGTGTGATATCAGCTGATGAGCTACTCGTGTCATTCCAGCTCAGCCCGCTAGATGTGGAGGTTTCACTGAACACACACGGAGCCTCGCGTCAAAAGCAGCCGACGCCTCACTCATCTGCTCCCTGAGCAGACGTAGCTGTAGCTAACACACCAAGCACGTTCACGGTGAAGACACGTCAATAATAACAACAGTAACGCCAGGTAAAAAAAAAACAACAACACCCAAAGTGATTCATTGTGCTTCAGAGATGGAGGCGAGTTGGATTGTGAGTGAAAACACGGGGTCTCTTACCAGTGGAAGCGCGTCTAGTAGTTCCTCCCATCACCTCTACGAGATGACCGTGGAGCTGTGGGGCCGTGGAGCTGCTGCGGTGGCGCTGGTGTCCCCGCGCTGGCTGACTATGCTGGTGTCCGCCACTTCCCAGCCGGGAAGCAGCGGTGACAAGGTGCGATGCGGGGAGGTCCGAGGCAGCGGCGGATCTGCTGATGCGATGACATAGCGGCTGGGATCAGCAAAGGTCGCCGCCTCGGACAGCCCGGATCGCACCGTGTCACCGCTGCTCCCCCTGTCACTTTTGCCGCGTGTTAACTAGTTGCTTACCTTGAGCTACGGGCTCACGAGCTAACGCTAGCGAGCTAATGCCTCAGACAGCTAAGTAGCCGCACATAACATGCCGATCGTCGAGGCGGAGGCCCCCGGGACACTAAACGCTTTCCGCAGGATCTGAGCTTCACCCTAATGCACAGTGTCGACAGTGTCAGCCCGGGCTCCAGCGTTAGCTCACGAGCCGTTGAGCCGGGCCGTCTCTCCCCGGAGCCGGTGAGATGATGGTGGGGGGTGATCCAAGGCAATGTAGCGAGACTCCCTACATGGGCATGGTTGGAAAATACGTACTTTTTTGTCGTAATCCCATTGGACGCACTCTAGAGTATCGTTTCTGACATAGAGGAACCACAAAAAATCGCGGGAGTTGTTTTTTTCCAGAGTTTTTGGGACGGTAGACATGCCAGATACCCAAAATAACATGTAGAAGTACTACAAAAGTGGAATTTTTGTAATATGGGCCCTTTAACATCACATTAATAAACTTAATTTGTAAACAGCTGGTTCATGGATGAACCCCCCCCCCCCCCATTAGGAAACGAAGAGCAATGCTGCCTCTGTGTGGACAGGTATGGTACTGCATCTTACCTTTGGCCTCAGATGAGTTGAGGACGCCTTGAACCGTGTTGAACTTCTCCAGCAGCAGTTTACTCTGCTCTTCCTCAAAGCCCATATCCTACAGTACAGAAGACAAACATTATTTTAAAACTGAAACAAAAGATTCCTCATGTATTTACCTTTTTTTAATATATATACTCAAACGTGATAAATGTTCACTGATCTACTTGTCATTTAAAGATGGTGCTTGGCCTACGACTCATTTGAATTCACACAGCAAAAGGAATTTGTCTCATTCACACTTGAACTTAGTGCTGACTGCTTGTGATTGAATGGCTGGGGCCAGAGTGTTAAAACCGGGGATGAACGGGTTCAGGGAGAGTTCAGATAACTTGAATTCATAAACTTTTAAAGTCGTCTTGAAAGAGGAAGTCGAGCGTGTTGGTCTCTTGTGCAGCTCTCACCATGAGCTGCAGAATCCGACAGGTGACGAGTTTACTGGACGCCTCATTAATGTGCTGATCCAACTTTAACACCTGCTCCATGGCCTCCTCCGCCTCTTTGTACCGCTGCAACGTGAGACACACACACACACACACACACACACACACACACACACACACACACACACACACACACACACACACACACACACACACACACACACACACACACACACACACACACACACACACACACACACGTCATCAGAGGAGGGGGGGGCGGAGCATGACAAAGAGCTGTACAACAACAAACACCTGAACATCAGTTGTATTGAAGAAGACTTGAAACTAGAGCATGAGCCATAAACTCCTTAATGTTTACTGACGTTATAAAGACAGAAGTAGAGTGAGTCACTTTCTCAATGACTTATAGAAACTACCAGAGGACCCCTGCTGGTCAGTAGAGAGAATACAGGTTTCAGGCACTTGTCAGACCCAGAGTTAACGTCCATTTATATACACAGTCTATGCTTGAACAGCAGGTGCTGACCTTTAACCCCATCAAAGCACAACCCTTACGGAAGAATCCCTTTGGCCAATCGGGAGCCAGCTCGATTGACCTCTGAGCGTCCTTGAGGGCGGCGGAGTGCCGTTCCAGACACAAGTTACAGTAAGAGCGATTTCCATAGAACCTGAGAGACGAGAGAAAGACACAATGAGATACAGAGAGTTTGTCTTTCTCTAGTGAACGTGTGGGACGTCCTGGTTAGTGACGTTTAGTCGGGGTCAGAGGTCACAGCTCAGCTCACCTGTGGTCCTTAGGGTCACAGTTGATGGCTTCTGTAAACATGTGTACTGCCTGGCTGTACTGGCCCCGCCCAAACATCTGAAGGCCCTGTTCTGGATATTGTAAACACACACAGAAACACACACACACAAACTCACAGATATCCAATCATAGTCCTTTATTACAGAGCATCTGCAGATATTGAGTATGATCGACTACGAGTCTGAATATTGATTCAAATGTCCTCTGATAGATCCTAATGAGGCTGTAGCCTGTGACATCTGCCCCCTAGTGTTCAACGCAGGGAAATTTATTTCCTTACAGATGAATAGAGATGTGGTTTTGTCGAAAAAACACCTGGAGCCATATCGGGACCAACACAGCTGCTTTAAGATTCATGGTTAAAGTAGGATTCTGTTTATTAAAGCTCTGTAAGGTGACAAAAACCCTGGGATTTATGTATCTGTAAGGTCCTCATCGGTCCCTACAGAGGGCGCTGTTGCTCAGTAATAGATTCACCTGTTAGTGACTCTCCCCTCCTCTTCATTTCTTCTGTGTCCTCGTTCTCCTTGTTCTCTCTGGTGATCTGCAGCCCTCTGCTCCTCGGGCCTTTGAGTTTGATGTGGCTGGCGGCGTTAGCCACAAACGCACTGCTGACGTCCCACTCTGGCTCCTGCAAAACCAGCAGACCACACAGGGAACTCAGTGCAGCAGACTGGGTGTGAGTACTGGGAACACAGGAGGACGCCTGCAGCCTGAACCCTGAAGCGACCCAGGATATTTCACATGGACGAAATTCACATCATATTTTTATCACTTACTAATTCACACATTTTATTTAGATTTTGAATGAATGGGTGAAATAATCAACCGGCCTGGGTACAGCCCATCTCCTCTGACGTCCTGTGGGGGAACTTGTGGTTGTTCTTGTTCTCTGTGGTCCCGACGCCAGGGACTGATTCAGGGTTCCACTTGTTTGAGGGACGAACCGCAGTCCATGGCTCCTCCTCTTTGTATTCCTCCTCACTGTTGCTCTCCGTCGCAGCTCCTCCAGACGCTTCTTCTTCCTGTTACAAGTTAAAAGCATATTAATAATCGAAGCAATTCATATAGGAAATCACCCGAGGAGACCAGGAAGTCCCATATCCTTATTGTATTGTTATTACAGAGGTTTTATTGTAACTATCTGGGTTCACATACGTCACTGGTAACAAATAGCTGTGTTTACCTCCCTGGTCAAGTTTCAATAACACAATATAAGAAGACGGAGGTAATTTAGGCGTGTGAGCTCTCACCTGCTCTGAAGAATCCTCCATCCTCTCCTCTCGCTCCTGTTTCTTGCGCTCCTTCTGCCTCTGAAAGGACAACATGGACACGGTGGCTGTGGGATGGACACGGGTGTGGAAGCGGATGTGTGATAGGGGGAGTGGCAAGAACAGGGATGAAGAGAGCGTGGTCACAGGTGTGGCGACAGGCGAGGGTGTGGTGATGTGTGGAATGTGGATCAGTTGTTAGCAGATGAAATAAACCAGCAGCTGCTCAACATGCTGACATCACAGATTCACAGTTTTGTTCAAGTGTCATTAACTTGTTCTGACAACAATTGAATTGAATGTTTTCGTAGTTTTTATAGTTCTGTAGATGAAGCTTTTGCCTCAACAGGAATTTCTTAAAATGAATTTAAGTAAATTTAATGAAATGAGTCCGATGTGTGTTACTTCTCCTCCAGACGGAGCCTGATGGTCGTCAGGTTGATTCCATTCACCTGCTCCGGCTGCACTTTATAAGCAGCTGGCAGCCAGAGTCCCACCCTTCACTCCTCCACAGTGTTTGATTTGATGGCTTCCATTTCAATTTCCATTTCAATTGGTCAAGATAAACTTATATTTTGGTTCAAACTCATTCGTGGTCTGTCTCACTTTGTTCAGCCTGGAGCCAGGTTCTGACAAAGGGACAATATGAACACAAACATGAATCTGTCCACTACTTCCTTGTCCTTGAATTATATGTTATTCCTTTTGGCAGATTCCAAACCTGAGTTTCGTTTCCCTGTCCGGTCCTGCAGGTTTCTTTTTACTCACTTTCCTCTTGGCTCTCCTCCTTTCCGCTCTCCTCTTTGCTCTCTCCTTCTCATCCAGACCCTCCTCACTGTTCACCGTGACCTGTTCCATGACACAGCAACATGCACACAACAACACTCAGGTCACATCAGCCACGTCTTCTTCAATCTGCGCTGGAAACGATTAAACATCAGGATTTATTGCTGAAGTTTAACAACGCAGCAATAATCCTGAGAGCCAGAAACTAGCTCTTGAGATAAAAAATCCTCTGGGGAAATATTAGTTTGAATGTTTGAAGATAAATTGGCACATTTTAAATGGAGCTCCATTATAACACCCAGTGGTCTTTAGTGATACTGCATCTCTGAGTGCATTAGGAGATTTGAAGGGGACATATTATGAAAATTCCACTTTTGCAGTGCTTCAACATGTTAATGTCGGTATCTGGCATGTCTACCGTCCCAAAAACTCTGGAAAGTCCAGCGATTTGATGTGGTTCCTCTATGTAAGAAACTATACGATAAAGTGTGTCGAATCAGAATACGACCAGAATTGACGTCACAGTCGGTCTACATGGTATAGCCCCCCCCCCCCCCCCCCCCCCCCCCTGGAGGCGGAGATCTGGTGGAGGAGGAGACCGGGTTACGTTACGAGCCACAGCACCCTCCTCAGCTCGAGGCGGCGGGTGTTAGCTGGGAAGCTAGCCGAGGGGGGACACTAGCCAGCCGTTGAGCGGGGTGAGAGGCGGAGATCTGGCCGAGAAGCAAAGCCTGCGTCGGGGTAAGTCACATGCCAAAGCCCCCTCCTCAGCTCGGGCTCGTTAGAGGATATCCGGTTGCTGGACCCGTGTCTGCGGCTCGCTTCTGGTGGACCTATCGCTGTTTGTTTATGGTTAGCAGCAGGGAGCAAACGCTAGCTTGCTGTTAGTTTGTGTTTAAAGTTGCTTCAAATGGCTGCTTGTGCACGTTTTTACAGCAGTATTGCATGTGGCAGCCCACCCGGGAAGCAGCAGAGATCTGGCCGAGAAGCAGAGCCTGCGGTCAAGGTAAGTCACATGCCAAAGCCCCCTCCTCAGCTCGGGCTCGTTAGGTGATGTTCGGCTGCTGGACCCATGTCTGCGGCTCGCTTCTGGTGGACCTGTCAGTGTTTGTTTACGGTTAGCAGCAGCCGCCTGACTGATCTCCCCACGGACAGGGGAGCGTTGAAGTGCGTGTCTCGTGTTGCAGTGAGTGTCTTCAACTAGAAAAGCTGTTGTTTTGTTTCAGTAATTGACGTGACATAAAAAGCTAGGTGGCGTTAGCCTCATAGCAATCAATGCCCGGCTTGCCGGCCGGCGTCGACGGCAGCCGGGTGCTCGGTGGCCGGTTGGATCCCGGCTGTACCCGGGCGGCTCACTGCGAGGCTGGCGATGCTCCCGCTGACTTCACACACCTGAGAGCCGGACACGTCTCACCGGCTCAGGGTTCCCAACGTCTGCAGGGTATGTCTCATTTTCATCATTGATCATTATCGATCTGTGACAAATCTCCAGCCTGTGTGTCCCGCTACGGTTAGCAGCAGCGGGCTAACGCTAGTTGGCTATTAGTTTGTGTTTAAAGTTGCAGCACTTTCTGGAATGGCTGCTTGTGAACGTATTTACAGCAGTATTGCATGTGGAACCCCGGCCGGGAAGTATCTGACTCAGAGGTGGGGGGAGAGATCCCATTTCGGCTCCGGAGTGGAGGAACAATGCTCTCGGAGTCGTAGCTTGTGTGTGTGTGTCTGGCGCCCCGTGCATGCAGCAGGTATACATAGAAAACAATGCACTCGGAGGCTAACCCGAGTCGTAGCTTCTGTGTGTGTCTGTCTTTGTTAGAAAATAGCACCGGAACTCATACCCGGGGTTTTAAATGCATTTCACCGCAAAAGTTGCAGCAGTGTTAGCCTCCAAAGCTGTAGCCCCCCACGATCCCTTTGTCTGTGTGTGTAGTAGTTTGAAAATTGTAGCTTCAATGAAGAAACACAACAAACAGATACAGAAATATATGTGTAGGACAGTGACTTAAAGTTATTTTAACAACCTTAAATATGCTAAGGGGAGATTTAAGAGGTGTGTCTGTGTGTGTGTGTGTGTGTGTGTGTGTGTGTGTGTGTGTGTGTGTGTGTGTGTGTGTGTCGGGGGCGGGGCAGTGAGAAGGGGGATGGGTTGTTGGTGAGAGGGGGGGCGGGGAGGTGGGGGGGGGGGGGGGGGGGGGAGGTGGGGCACTCAAAACAGGTCAATCTGAGGAAGGCTGTTTTAGACAGGGTAAAAATGTGCTGTTTTAAATGATCCTTGTGGTATTTTGACCAAAGAATGTTACAGACATTTCATTAAGACCCCAAGGAACCATATCAACTGTGGTGAAATGGGCATAATATGTCCCCTTTAAGAGCTTCAGAAATATCGTGAGAGCAGATGATAAAACTGTATATCAGTTTAAGCCATTTTAACACACACATGATCTGTATAATATTCATATAACTGAATACATATATGATGCAGTTTTTCCATATATTTACCTCTGGTGAGCTTTGGCCTTTTCTTCCGTGTGCTGGGTCAGAAGCCCCATCCTGATCCTCCAGCTCCTCCTCACCTGGCCCTTTAACACACACATGGATACAAAGGGGTGAGACATGGGGCCTGACATGGTGAGATACTCTGACAGCAGGTTTAAAAGACCAACACTTCATGTGTGTCTTGTGTGTGTGTGTGTGTGTGTGTGTGTGTGTGTGTGTGTGTGTGTGTGTGTGTGTGTGTGTGTGTGTGTGTGTGTGTGTGTGTTTATGTGTGTGTGTGTGTGTGTCCCATGCAAACTGGACAGGTGATCTTGTGGCAGCTGGCGGATGATGCAAACATCGTGTTCTGAGGTTTCTGCTTCTGTTTCTGGACAATACAAATATTCCACTTTATGGGCAGCGATGTAGCTAAACCACAGATATTCAACTAAAAGCCCACTCAGTCAGATGACGGGCATTAGACCAATAACAACAGGGATGTGGTCTGTTTGTGGGGAAATGGCTCGAAGCATATTCAGCACGTTGAAGGCTGATCGGTGTGAGAGATGTGTCTGTGTCTCCATCAGCTTCATGAGTTTCTTAAAGAGTGATGATAAATGTCCAACAATGCATCAGTGCAGTAAACATGAATAATGATGGTGGACGCTGCTCTGTACACTCCATATTTAAATGTGCAGCTGGTTCCGTCTTCATTTGATTAAACTGAAAAACATGCAAATGAGCAGGAAGTTCCGCCTGCAGTCACACGGCTGTTAGCAGAACACGAGAAGGGAATCACACTGTCAGCCGATATAGACATGAAGGAAAGTTTAACTTTTAACTTTTTAAACTTTATAACAACTATGAGTAAAAAAGAAAATGCAAATACGACCAGATAGATACAACTTGAATTAAGTTAGTAATCTCGGTTTTTATAATGTATTTATAATGCACAATTCACAAGCCAACCAATTCAGCTGCTGATTTAAAGTGACGAGCAATCACAGAAATGGATTCTTTATCAATATCAAATGGGGGGGGGACTCTGCCCAGGAATAGACTGTCCGTTCAGAAGCTTTTGGAATTTTGCAGAAACTCAAGCTGTTTGGTATAAGGAGCCACCAGCACCACCAGACAAACGGACAGGGCTGAAACCATCACTGTAAAAAACTGTCTGAATGAATTCTGGCTTGTCCGTAAAAAAATGTTCATTGACAAAGCACAGAAAAAAACATTTGTCCATTTGTTTCATAAACAGCAACAACAACATTCAAAGTGTTTCCCTCCCTCGCTGCGTCGGTCTCTCATTAGCTGAAGAGTTTCAAGGACGAGGAATGTCGAGGCTGACGAGTGTCCGTGCTGAGCTGTGTCATCCGCCCTTCATTTGGACACAGACACACACACACACACACACACACACACACACACACACACACACACACACACACACACACACACACACACACACACACACACACACACACACACACACACACACACACGTGCTTCTCATAGACTGTAAGATGACCCCCCTCCATGTTAGCGGATGGGACATGGACCAAACTAAAAATTAAAAGTACACGTAAAATACACTTTTCAAACGGGGAGAAGAGTCATGATTGACAGCTGAGTCTGAGTCACGATTGGTCGAGGGCATGTATCGGCAGCACCGTGACATCGCGGCACCATGTGTAAGATGGCAGCGTTTTTTTGGCTTCATTTCCAGGAAGTGCAGACGTGGCATCCATCATTATTCACACTTTTCCGATTTGAGTTTTTCAGGATGAAAGATTTGTTGCTTTCCTGTGTTCTCCCCCCCAACAGCTTCTTCTTCTACATCAGGGGTCTTCAACGTTTTTCAGGCCAAGGACCCCCAAACTGATGGCGAGATGGAGCAGGGACCCCCTACTATATAAATTGCATAAAATAGTGTTTATATTATACTGGGGCCTGTGCCATGTATACACATAGCTACCATGTTACTGTACATTCAATACTAAGCTATTCAAATAAGACACAGGTTCATATATTCATTAACATTTTTATTTTTAACATGTGCAAGGTACAGGGTGGCCGTGCCACTGCCATTTATAAACATACATCTTGCATACATAACTAAGCTAACAATTAATAACAACTTATTAAAATAATTCACAGATTTATTTTAAACATTCATATAGAAGGGACAGTCCTCAAGCCATATGTGGCACACACACTCCCAGATTAGTGAGATGTCTGACCCTGATGTGTTGCACACAACTTATCTAACCTTGGACGGATTGAGGTTGTCAGGCAGAGGGTCATATCAGCCTCAGGCTGCAGCCTTGAACTGTAATTGTTTTTCAGGTAGGTGAGTGAGGAAAATCCACTTTCGCAAAGATAAGTTGTTGCAAAGGGCAAAAGGCTGAGCATAGCTTTTGCTGCCAATTGCGGAAAGTCTTTCTGGCAAGAGATCCAGAACTGGGTGAGTATTTTAGTTTCGTAAGTTTCTGAACGTACTGTCAGTGGATAGTTCGATGAGCTGATCCTCCTCTGTCACTGTCAGGCGTGTGCCGTCTGCTGCGTTGTCTCTGAATGGAAACTGTATCCATGTCTTGTCCCTGCGCCAGGAGACAGCCTCAGAAAAGTATTTCCTAAATTGTCCTTCGAGCGCCTCCAAGTGTGCGCAAGAGTGCGCAAGAGTGTTACGCGAGGCGAGAGCACAGCAGAATCTCCCAGCTCATCCACTGATGGATACATGGAAAATATTCCCTCCCCGACGCGCTCCCTCCATCTTCAGATTTTTTTGAGAAAGCCTTCCATTCTGTCATACAGCTGATTGGCATGTGTATTGCGACCTTGCATGGAACTGTTAAGTTTGTTCAGCTCAGGGAAAATGTCAGCAAGATATGAAAGTTTGGTGACCCAGACAGTGTCACTGAAAAGTGCAGCCAGCTCTGTGCGCATTTGGAGAAGTAAAAACTCCCGAATAGATTTGCGTAATTCCAACACACGTGACAACACTGTTCCACGTGAAAGCCATCGAGCCTCAGAATGGTACAGTAGCGCAGGGTTTTCTTCTCCCTCAGCAGCACAGAGATTAGAGAAGAGACGCGTTTGCATAGCACTCTTCTTGGCTATATTGACAACTTTCACGACCGAGTCCATGACATCTGACAATTCTGTGCTCATGTCTTTGGCAACAAGTGCTTCCCTGTGTAGCATGCAGTGCGTCCAAATCACTTGCGGAGCCACATCCCTTACAAGTGCGATTAGTCCACTTTTTATACCAGCCATGGCTCTTGCACCGTCGGTGCACAGCGCAATACATTTTGCCCATGGAATGTTATTTTCTCTGAAAAAAACATGGATCACTTTGAATATTTCAGAACTAGTTGTGCATTCAGGAAGGCGCTTACAAAACAAAAATTCCTCCTGCACTTCCTTTTGATCGACAAAGCGCACAAACGCTAGAAGCTGGGCGTCCTTTGCCACATCTGTTGACTCATCTAATTCTTATGCAAATGCATCTGCCAACCTCAGCCTCTCTGTCAGTTGCTCCCTCACATCCGAGGCCATCTCGTCAATACGGCGAGCAATGGTTGTGTCCGACAGTGGAATAGTTTTCAGTTTATTAATGTCAATATCATTCCCATACAGTGTTTACATGTCAGTTGCTGAAGGCAGTATTAAATCCTCTCCAAGTGTGTATGGCTGTTTCTTCTGGGCAATCCGAAGAGCAACTTGATAAGAGCATTTCAAAGCTAGCTCACCAACTTTGGCTGATTTTCTCATCAATGTCGACCTTGGAGGGATTTAATACTCATTTGGAAGAATTCAACAGGTTTGTCTTTTAAGTGACTGTGGGTTGTCTCCAAGTGACGCTGCAGCTTTGATGGCTTCATAGATTCATTTGATAGCACAGTAGAGCAAATGACACACATTGGTAATTCAATGCCATCTGTCTCCTTGAAGGTAAATCCGAACTTCAGATAATTATCTGTATATTTCCGGGTCTTCTCTCGTTTGCGCTTACCCTTATTAGTTGCTACATCAGCAGCAGGTGCCGCCCCGCCACTTGCATTTTCACCTGTGGTTTTTGAAGTGGAGGGTATCTCTCTTTTGCTTGTGGAGTTTTTTGGTCGAGTTACAAAGCGATCCATTTTCGCTCTTAACAATGTCCATACACTTCTATAGTCTTTTTAATAACGGCTGTCTGACACGATCCAACGGATGACGGAGGAAGAGTCTTGCGCATCAAGTATCCTCGCAAATCCTCGCATTGCATGAAAGGTGCTGTGAACCGGTGCCCATCTTGAGAGAGCTCGTGTGTTTAGCTGAATGTTTGCATTGCAGACTTAAAGATAACGTCTTCTACCTCAATTTATCCGTTCGCTACAATATGTTGGATTCATGTTAATGTGTAATTAATAAGGCTGTCAACGTTAACACATTAACGCTTAAGATTAATCTCGAAAACGTGTTAATTTTTTTTAATGCAAATTAATCACATGACCCCGGTATGCTTCACGGCAAATTTTGATTTAAAAAGTTTCGCTTAGATAAAACCAGAGTTGTGTGTACATACTGCAGTGAACTGTCTTTCCATCATAGTACAACGAGTCTGAAGTAACATCTTCGTGCAAAGCACATCTTTGCTAACACAGACGCTAACACTGAGACGAGTTCAAGCCGTGCTCGTCAAGCTACACTGGCAGAGTGCAGCAGAGCCGGTGCTCTGTCAAAAAGGCGACAACAAATAAGCTAACTAATGCTATCGCTAAATGGGTCGCAATAGACTGCAGACCCATCAATATAGCTGAAGACCAGAGGTTTCGAGACATTATCCAGATCGCCACAGGGGACTCATCCTACAAAACGAAAGTGGAGCAGCTAAGCAACGATAACTACCTCGTCATAACAGCTCATCTTATAGATAAAGTTCACAAGTATCAAGTTATGTTATGAGAGTTTGAAAAGGGACTGTTAACTTCGTCTCTTCAAAGACACCATGGCATTAATTTTCTTTTTAAACCTTAAGCCTACTCCATTTAAAAGTCATGTGGGTAAAATGTCATTTTACAGGTAAGCAGTTATTTTTGTACTTGATGTGGTTGTCTGCTAATTAAGTTTGCATTTTATGGGTGTTGTTGCTCAGTGAATTAAGATATTCTAATTGCCTGAGATTTAAAATAAGATTTAAAAAAGCCCTAACCAGTTTGTTATACATTTCTTTATTCAAACACCGTACTTGTATTAGTATTAAATAATATCTAATTGTGTGATTAATCATGATTAATCACAGCCTACTGACGTGATTAACTTGATCACATCTTTTAATCAATTAACAGCACTAGTATTTAAAGATAATAAATACAACTCTGGTTCTGAACACATGAAATTTGTGGGGGGGAAAATTGTTGGAAAAAAAAAAAATTGTCTTATCAACCAAAAATTTAGCGACCCCCCTGCAGTACCTCCACGGACCCCCTGGGGGTCGCGGACCCCCTGTTGAAGACCTCTGTTCTACATCATCAGAAGACGCTTAGAGGGCAGGGATGCTACGTGATGCTACGTGATGCTACGTGATGCTACGTGTTGTTTAGCCCCCAGGGACAAATCTCACAACTTTTTAGGACCAAAATTATTCACATTAATGTTCAATATATCTTAATCTTATTTCTATGCTATAGATTTCTACAATATTTGACAATTTCTTTAACATTTTATTCAATCAATTGTCTATTTATTCTGTTTTGTTAGTTAAGTTCATATTTGCTGCTAAGTGGAAGACATTTAGTTGTGTATCGATGCACAGTGACAACAAATAATCTATAAAGATAGATAATTACATTTCAGTGCTTTTAATTGTTTAATTAATTCTGTATTTCTATTCATTTTTTGTGTTATTTGTTGTGTTTTCACTTGTGCTTCTTTTATGGCTGAATCTTTATAGATTTATTTATGTTTTTATTACATTTGTTAAGTCATAAAAAGTGATTTATTCATCTTAATTAGCAGTTGACCGGACAGAGTGGTTAGCAAAGGACGCCTGTCAGACGCAGACCCTCCTCTAAATGTTTGACTTGGTTTTTAAACCTGGATCATCACTGGTAAGAGGAGAACTCCCAGTTTCAACTCCCAGTTTCAACTCCCAGTTTCCCTCCCGTCCCCAACTTGTTGATCAGAAACCTCCGGGGCTCCAACTCACCGCCTCCCAAGCCCAGCAGCCGGCACAGATCCCGGGTGAACTTCATCAGCTCGCTCCGCTCCACATCCTCCGGACGCTCCCTCTGGAATCCAACCTGCGAGCCCGGGCGACGCGACCCGTCCTCGGGCTTCCTGCGGCGCTGACACGTCCCCCCGGTGCAGCCGTCGGTTGACGTGAGGAGTCTCCGGTGATCGCGTCACAACCGTTGGGACCTGTTACCTCGCGCCATACTTCCGCTCATGGCTTTCCACAATAAAAACCATGATGGGCAGAATTTAAAGGCGACTTCCGGTTGTTACCATAAAAAAAAAAAACGCTGAGGTAGTTTCATATAACAAATTTGAATTAGAATATTAAGGATAAACACATATGATATGTATAATACGTAATCCTTAATAAAAACCTTGTTGATTAAGTTTCTCTACCGCACCTCTATTTTCTTAATTACATTTTATTTACACTGCATTATTGATGCTCTGAAACTATATTATAATCTTTGTTTTCTTCAATTTGTTATATTGTATTTTATTCTATTCTAATTTATGTTATTTCGTGTTATAAGAGATAAGAGTTTAACATGATCCTGATACTATTAAAAAACTTGAATTGATTACTTTCTCTACTGTACCTTTACTTTCTTTATTATATTTAATTTATTAAACTTATCACTGCTGAGAAACTGTATTTTAGTCTTTGTTTTTATTGTTTTCTCCTCAATTTTATTTCATTAATAAACTTGGAAAGTAAATGTTAGAAATACAACTTCTAATTTCTCCACTGCACCATTATTTTCTTTTATAAATTGAGTTGATAAAACATATCACTCTCACTGCACTGTTATTGTACTTTGTTTTCTCTATTTTCTCTATTGTGTATTTTATCATATATTTTATACAATTTTATTTCATCTTATTTTTCTCTTATTGGAAATTATACTAAAACAAAACTCCTAAATAAATCACTATTTTATATGATAAACATTTCCAATTGATTAAACTCATCCCTGCACTCTCGTTGTATTTGAGTTGTTATTTTACTATATTTGAATATTCTACAGGTGTTATGTACTTACATAACATATACAAACCTTAATGTCTCATCAAATGTATATTTTATAAATTGAAAACAACAATAAATGAATTCCTCAACAGCACCTTTACTTTCTTTCACTGTGCTCTTACTGCTCTGAAACTGTATTTTAGTTTTTTCTATTCTAGATGAATCTATGTTATCTAAATAGGTAACTATTATAAATCAAATTGGGAGTTTAGTTGATATAATCAAAGTGTATCAATTCTAAGTTATATGAATTAGTACTAAGTGCAGATGCAGGTCAGCTAAATGCAAACAAAGGTCAAATGTATTTGCAGGAAACAATGGAACACAAGATTTGTCTTTCATGGACATTCTTGAGAAATCCAAGACGCTTATAAACTCAGCACAGCAGATCTGGAACCTCGTCTCTATTTTCCCATAATGGGCAAAGTGAACAGTCTTGCCAAGAAATGAGAAATATCCTGGGAACATCAGGCCGTCAGACATCTGGTATTTCCTGGCAGGTTGACCCACTTACAGCTGGACAGCAGTGGTCTCTGGTCTGGATGGAATGAATATATGTGGGTACAAATACAGTCGGATCACAGTGAACTGGAGAAACTCCTCCAGATTGTGTGGTAACATCACACGTGTGACAGTGTAGTGAGGAGGTTCCAGATACAGAGACAAACAAAGATTATATTCACATTACAGTAATGCTGTTTTGTTCAGTATTATACTCTGAGTAAATGAACCAGAAGAGAAACCAACGTTTTCTCAACGCCCCCTGGTGGCTGGTTAAAATACAAAACTCCTCCTCCTCCATGTTAGCAGATGGGACATGGGCCAAACTAAAAAGTCAACACGTTAAATTAATGTATCTCATAGATGGTGATGCTGATGTATGTTCAAATGTATGTACGCTCATCACACACGAGTAAATGTGGGGACATTTTATTGATACAGCCATGTCTCAATTATTACATAATGTGCTGTTTTTAAAAACCTCCGCTAGTCTGTGGCCTAAAGTTGAGTTAATCATAATTAACTCTATAATTTTCCCAGAATCTTTGGGAGGTTGAATGTTTCCGATTGCAACTCTAAATATATCCCATGCTGTATGTGCACACACACATATACATGTGCATAGTGTACTATACAGTTTAAAGTATGTGTTTATATATAAATATATATACACTATACACACATTTATATATATATTTGTATTTTATTATGATTTCTAATACAGGTCAATAGATTTACAGAATGAAATATCTGGTTTAATTAGTTCATTTATTCTAAAATGCTTGACTATACTTTTGCTATTATCATTATTATTATCATCACAGTCGTAATAACAATAATAATAAAATATTTATTTGTACTATCCTCATCATTATTATTACTATGATCTTATCGTTATTAATCATAATGTTTTAATTTTTCCTCTGAGTAAATAAATCCCAGATGATCAGTAGAGAATAAAAACACAAACACCTGCTGTCACACAAACAACGGTCCAATCCCTCCTGCTGTAATACTGACTGGCATCTCGCTGCACCAATCACAGCCCGCTGCCTCACCGGCCTGGACCAATCACGTGGCGCTACAGCTTAACTGGGCGTGTTCCCGCAGCAGAGGACGCAGTGTCTCCGCCGCCATTGAAGCTTCGAGTGTCTCGGGGACGAATCCACGTCCATTCCTCCAGATTCTTGTTTCCCGTGGACCGCAGCGATGGTGTCTCACTCGCTGGCGCTGCCGATGATCTGCTTCACCACCCTGTGGGGGCTGGTGGGGGTCGTGGCCCCGTTCCTGGTGCCCAAAGGACCCAACCGGGGGTACGTGCTCTGCTCCGCCGCTAATTGGCCTCAATTAACGGAGGTTTCATTTCTGTTCCTCCGCAGACTCGCTCGTCCCGCTGCGGGTTCATGATTCTGTGATTTAACTCGGATCCGTGCGGGGACTCGGTGTAGATACATGGACGCGCTGCTGCTCGTGATGGAGGCCCTGCGCGTCACCCTGCATCCTCCTCCTCCATCATCCATCCCTCTATCAACCATCCCCCCATCCTCTCTCTATCATCCATTCCTGTATCATCCTTCTATTATCCATCCCTCTATCATCCATCCCTCCATCCTCTCTCTATCCCCCATCCCTCCATCACCCATCCCTCCGTCATCCATCCCTCTATCATCCATCCCTCCATCATCCCTCTATCATCCATCCCTCCATCATCTATCCCCACACTGTGTCATTAAGGTTACAGGGTCAAAAGCAGAGGGAAGGATGAACAGATCATGGGTGAAGAGAGAGAATGAAAGAGGAAACATTCTCACTGAAACATCAAAGTCTTTTTAATGAAGCTGCTGCTTTATGAAAGTTGCTTTGTGTTTATCTTATTATTAACGGATATAAACGCTTTGTGTGTTTGACTGTTGGAAAACTTCTAACTTGTCATCACGTCACATTTCTACTTTAAATCCCCAGTGGGACATGGACACTAAACTAATTATGATAATTACAAAGTAGTTATGGTGGCTGGGTCACTATTCACTCATGTGATGATGTTGACGTTCTAGAAACCAGAAGTTTTACAGGAAACACTTCACGACAGAGTCCTGGTTTCCTTTTCAGGACTTTAGTGAAACATTAGATGTAATAAATGAAAACACCCGGTCGAGTGCAGATGATCCACAGTGTTACTGAATCCAGCTGACAGCTCTGTTCTCTCCCACAGCGTCATCGTCACCAGTCTCATCCTCACAGCCGTCTGCTGCTACCTGTTGTAAGTAATAACTCTCCCCCTCTTCCTCCTCTATCTCCTCTTCCTCCTCCTCTTCTTCGCTGTGAAGCTGCTGTAACTTTGCATGTTTTTTTTGCAGTAAATTTGTCACAATGCACTTGTAAAATACAATAACACCTTTAAAGAAAACATCCAGATCAAGAGAGAAAAGTAGAAACCTGTAATGAAAACATAGAGTGTGGTCGTGACAGTGGAGGACGACCATGTAGGATCATATATCTGCCACCAGAGGGCGCTCCAGCTCCTTCAGAAGATGACTTGTACGCAATAACAAAGGAAATAGGATTTAAATGTTGAAAAAATAAAATAACATGAGAGGAGAATACAAGTAGTGAACGTTGAGTCAACAAATATAGAAAGAGGAATACAAATAAGGAATTTAGCATCAAGAGGTGAGAGAAAATAATATTCTGACATAAGTATCTAGAGTTTTCTGACTGTTTTATGTAGTTTTATTAAGTCTAATAGAGTTTAATATGTATTAAATGCAAAAATAAGACAAATATTTGCAGTACTTTCTGCAGGAGAAAGCCTCGAAAGAATAAATATTTACTATTTTCAACTAGAACTTTAACGTCAACGTCACTTTCACCTCTAACTGGACGGAGTTGAGAGTTTCTTAAGGTTTTGGATCATGTAAAAATTATTAATTAGTTATTCTGTTGTTCCTGTATTTATTTGTTCAGGTCATAGTGTAAATATCATTGTTGAGTGTTTTTTTTTTTTTTAAACCTATACTGCAGCCAGCCACCAGAGGGGGCTCTCCCTGCTGTGGCTTCACTTCATGTCGTACATTATTTACAGTCTCTGGTTTGAGGAGAAAGTTAAAGTGGCTGATTTTGATCTGATGACTCTTTCTCTCTCTCTTCTTCATCCCGTCACTCAGCTGGTTGGTGGCCATCTTGGCTCAGGCCAACCCCCTGTTCGGCCCTCAGCTGAAGAATGAGACGATTTGGTATCTGCGCTACTTCTGGGAGTAAAGGTCAGTTTGTCCGAAACAAGTTTCATTTGTGAATCTCCAAGTCGCCTCAAACCAGCTCAAGGCTCCATGAGCAACATGAGATGAACAAATAAGAAGAAACAGATTTTTAAAAGAAACAAGAAACTCTGAAACACCTCAGTTCTCCTCTGATGCCTGAAAGATTAAGAAATCAGAAGTTTCTTTAAGGCTTGAATATTTTTAAGCATAAAAAATGATTCTGGTGAAATGTGGAAAAAGCCGTTTTATGTGTTTTCAAATGGACGTTTGCTCCGAGCTACTGGAGTTTCGGTCCTGAGAGCTACTGGTTCCCATCTCTGCTCCGACCCTCCCAGTCCACAGCTGTGACCCGGATGTTCACGATGCACAGATGATACAGAACTCACCGGGTCTCTCTGCTCTTCTTCTCCAGGTCTGTGTGAAGCCTCCCACCATTCCTCACGACCCTCCTCTCGTTCGGTGGATTTGATTTCAACATGATTCCAGAACTTTCAGAACTCCGCTGCTCGTCTCCAGTCTGCAAAACCCACCACAGAGTTCTTCTGTCACAGCATTTCTTTTTTAAACATCGAATTTCAGCATCAGGCGTCAACCTTGAGGAATATTAAGTATATGTGTAGCATGTGTAATTTAAGATTCAGGCCACATCCAAACTACTTTGTTTTTGTCGGACAACACATCATCTCCACACGTTGTGAGGAAACGATTACATTGACCCTCACGACCTGTTGTTGTGTTCTCTCTGCTAACAGCCGTTGATTGAGTGGTCATGTGATCTGTGTTTTCAGGCCAGTTAGTTTAAAACGGAAAACGCTCGTGTGGACGGAGATTGTTTTCTGAAAACTCAGTGTTCTGGATGTTGCCTCAGAGTTTAGTGGGACACATGTTGTTAGTTTTTTAAAACAAGGTTGAATTCATCTCGTGGGCTCATGACTGGATTCGTGAGCGTAAGTGAAACACTGGTTTTATTTTCATGACATCAACCGTCAGTTATTTATCTGAAATGTGCAATCCCTAAACATCCTGTGTTGTTGTTTACATTTTTGTTTTGTTGTGTCGCCGCCATCAGGGAACTTCTGAGTGTTTGTATTTATTTTGGCCGCCGGACGCTGACGGGAGCTGCGATTACCTCAGAGTCGGCTAGGCTGTGTTAGATGATTGTTATTATTTGTGACGTAATGTGTGTGTGTGTGTGTGGATGTGAGAAGTGTGTGTGTGTGTGTGGGGGGGGTGAGAATCTCTTTTAAAAAAACTTTTTAGAACGTGAAGAGCGGTTCCCTCCTCTTTCGACCACTTCAGTAGGACCCCCCCCCCCCCCCACACACACACACACATTCCCCTCATGCTCCACACCGCGGAGGTCCTCGTTGCCATGGTGATCTTGTTGTACAATTCATTCCCGCTCCCGCTCCCCCTCGACCCCCCCCCCACAGTTTTTTTTTGTGATAAGCTCCTGCCTGTTCTCATGTGCACAGATGTGCTGTGGGTTGAACGGGGTCGCTCTGCAGGGGCACGCTTACCGAGTGTTGATTACAGCAGATTTAACGACATGTCCACGATTCCATTTTTTTTATTTTTTACCACATTTTAAGCCCCCCCCCCCCCTCCCCCCGCCCCTGACGGCCTTTCAAGCAGCAGCTTCACCAAATCCCTCGTTTAAACTTGGCCTAATGAATTCTGTTGGGGGTTGACCGCTCATCGAGGCACAGTGCCCCCCCCCCCCCCCCCCCCCCCCCACCACGTCTCTTCAGTCGTTAATCAGCAGCTTGGTGGTTTCCTCAGTGATGATGACTCGTCACAGTTTGGTCAGACGTCAGTGAAACAGCACGTTGGAAGTTCCCTCCTGATTTTATGTTTATTTAATTTAACGTTTGCCTCGAGTAAGATGCTGATGTGTGACACACCTGCCTCCTCAGCTGCCGCCATCACCACAACTGCACCTGCCCCCCCCTCCCTCGCCCCATCTCCAACCCTGAGAACCCCTTCCTCTCTCCTTCCTTCCTTCTTTCCTTCCTTCCTTCCTTCCTTCTTTCCTTCCTTTCTCCCTTGACACTGTCCCTCTCCTTCTTCCAAACCACTTTGCTTCAGCCAAAAAGAAAAAATAATCAAAGCCGATATACAGCTACTTTTTAGAAAGACCAAATTGCGTTGTATCTTTTCCTCCAGCCCTGTTTGGTGGTTGTGGTGGTGGCGTGCACGTGGGAGTGAACACACAGGAGGGTTTACATCAGTGTGCTGTACAGTCCGTTACTGAGAGATGACCCCGGGGCCAATAGGGCGTGACCCCATCTGATCTGTACATAAAGATGGACGACTCCATCCGTGGCTCCACTTTCTGATCACGACTGTGCAGAGTGAAAGGTTCTGACGGACTCCACTTCCTCCCACTATTAACAAATGAAGCCAAAATATCCCGGATGCGAGCGCCGCCATCTTTCACAGCTGGAGTCTGCAGTACGGCATCGAACTCATCGGAACATCAGAACAAAAGTCTGTTTATTTTAGTTTTAGGGGTTCGGTCCATTTCCTGTGAATGGGGGCAACATGTCGTCCATCTTTATTTACAGTCTAGAGAACGCTGACTTCGACGCGTGTAAACAAGAAGCTCACTGGCTTCGGCGAGACGTGACCCTGCAGGGAGAGAAATGACCCCCCCCCCGCGTGGTTCCTCCCGAGCCTCGGGTCCGACGGCGGTTCCCTTTCACCTCGTTTCCTCCTGTCAGGTTTTCAAACCATCAACTGCCAAAAACCCTTTTGTGTTGAGGTTTGTCTCCTTATTGAATCACAACCCGGGTCCAGAGGGACAGAGTCACATGGTCGGTGTCGGGACATGAACCCGTCCAGATACGTGGGACATGAACCCGCTGTGGACATGTGATGGTTTTCTTTACTGGTTCTGGTTCTTTTGGAAACCAGCTGCTGTTTTACTGGTTAAATTATTCCTGGCAACATAGATGGATGGAGAGAGATGTGTGTGTCTGTTTGTGTGTGTGTGTGTGTGTGTGTGTGTGTGTTCAGCGTCACCATGGTAACAAAAATCCACTACATCACAGATCTAATTGTCGGTGCAGATGAGTTCCTACATGTGACCTTGTATTAGTGTGAAGTGCTTCTGTGTGAGTGGCATCGTATGTGAAACACCCAATAAAAGACACTATATGTCTAATGGAGTCTGATGACGTTGTTAATGTTCCTCTCGAGAGCACTGATAACACACAAGTGCACACAAACGCACACAGTCACACACATATACCCACACACACACACCTGACAGAGTGGAAATCCTGGGAATGCAAAGACATTGGATCTGAGGATGATTCTGTGTGTAGCACAACACAAATACCTAACATGAAACCTTCACCCTTACAACAAGTCTAATCTTATCTCACCAAGGACACAATAACAAGTACACACATATACACACAACTGGTTATTTCTGTTTCTCGTTAATATCTGAGGGGTTCGGGGGGGTTTGTTGGGGGGGGGGGGGGGGATAATATCGCTCTGAGTCCTGTGTGAGTCTGTGCAGAGGAGAAAATTAAAGAGTCAACTCTTGTGTTGTCACTTCTCCGGGTTGAAGGACCGTGGCAGTTTGATGAAGTAACCTTGGTAATGAAGGACGAGGCTGACTCCCTCACACGCAACTCGCACAATGTGCACGGGGGGGGCGCGCATGCATGATTCATACATTTAACTCACCTCATCTATCAGGTGCAGACATTTTGCCGGCTGAACATTCAACAGTTTGCAGCAGAGATCTGAAAACCCGAAGCTGCTGAGGACGAGCTGCTCGTGATCGATTGATTGTTTCATCGATCGGGGGGGAAAAGGCTGCAGGGAGGAGAAGTGACAGACGTGAAGGTAAGAGAACGTTTATCATGAGGCTGAAAACATTGATTATGTTCACATATGAATTCATACACTTCATCCTCACAAACACAATTTACATCACAACAGGACTCAAGCTCAGAAAGCAGAAATAAATCAAGTTAGATTTGAAATATAGGAGAGTAGCACCTACGCAGTTGTATGGGATATTTTACAGGGTTCCACAAAACACTGAAATGTTGTGTTCCTCTGATCACTGTGCAGGAGAGTGACTGAAAACATTGTGTGAGAATTCAAATGACTCAGTGTAACAAAATGTTCTAATAAATTCTGTTCATGTGAATGTTTTTCCTGCTCTGGATGTTTCTGTTCACTGAAAAAGACTCTGTCTCTGGTTCATTCAGGCTCATTTAAACTGAACCATCCCCCATATAAATATAGAATATCTCCTCTAACACCTCACACCTTGATTTAGATAAATGTATTTTGTGCAACCACGTGACAGGATCATCTTTTTCAGTGCATTTGGAACCAGAGTAGAAAACAGTTTTGTAGCTGCAATTTGATTTTGACAATCTGTACTTTACACACTCACACAGAGTGTAAGAGTCGTGTAAACTGGAGGATGTTATCTGCTGTGAACAGTTTATATTTAATATCACGTTTATTCATCAGATGTGTTTGAGGACAAAGAAAACAGGTGTTGGTGCCGAGGCTAAAGAACAAATCACACAGGTCGTTCACCTGGAAAAACATAAAGAGAATCTAGGCGGCACTTTAATTTTTGTTTTTATTTGTCTTGAAATTTTGTTTTTCATAGCCACATATTCCATGTTGTTGTAATACAGCTCCCAGCCATTGGTGGCAGCACTGAGCTAACTGCTGCTGAGCAGAACGGACTGTGGTGAACCAATAAGAATCACAGCCTCCTGACCAGCGACTGTAAATAAAGATGGACGTCGTGACAGCGCAAAGTGAAGCCAAAATATGGAGATCAACCCCTGGTGGCTGGCTGCAGCACATTTCATAAACCCTGCCTCCTTGTTAGCAGAGGCATGGACCAAACTAGAAAGTCAAACTTTAAACATACACTCCTGATCAAAATCTTAAGACCAGTTAAAAAATTGCATGAATTTGCATTTTGCACTGTTGGATCTTAGGAAGGTTCTAAGTAGAGTTTCAAAATGCAAAAAGAAGAAATGGGAACAAGAGCCCAAAAGTTGTGAGCAGGCAATTTATTGAAAACAACAATTTAACTGAAGTAGGCTGTTCATCAGCTGATCAAAAGTTTAAGACCACATCCTTTAAAAGCCAAAATCTGTGCAAAAATGTGGATTCCATGTCATTTCCTGTCAAGTAATCAAACTGTGAAGATCTCTTGATGGCAAAGGCAAAAACAGCTCCCGTCTTTGAAGGTAGTAGGATTGTTGAACTGCATAAACAAGGCCTCTCACAACGTGCCATCGCTGCTGAGGTTGGACGCAGTAAGACAGTCATTTTGCATTTCTTCAAAGATCCTCAGGGTTATGGAACAAAAAAATCAAGTGGTAGACCCAAAGAATTCTCACCGGCGCTGAGCCGGAGGATCCGAATGGCTATCCGTCAAGACACGGGACGATCCTCGTCCCAAATTAAGGCCATTACTGGTGCTGACTGCAGCCCAATAACCATCAGACGGCATCTGAGGAGGAAGGGCTTCAAAAACAAGAAACCTCTTCAAAGGCCACGTCTCCTTTAGACTTTGCAAGGGAGCACCAAACATGGGACATTCAAAGGTGGAAGAAAGTTTTATTCTCTGACGAGAACAAATGTAACCTTGATGGTCCTGATGGCTTCCAACGTTACTGGCATGACAAGGAGAAGCCACCTGAGATGTTTTCTACGCGGCACAGTGGAGGGGGCTCCATCATGATCTGGGTGCTTTTTCCTTCAATGGAACAATGGAGCTCCAGGTGGTGCAGGGCGTCAAACAGCAGCTGGCTATGTGGAGATGTTGCAGCGGGCCTCCCTCATGACTGAGGGCCCTCGTCTGTGTGGTAACGACTGGGTTCTTCAGCAGGACAACGCTCCAACTCACAAGGCCCATCTGACCAAGACTTTTTTCCAGGAGAATAACATCTCTCTTTTGGACCATCCTGCGTGTTCCCCTGATCTTAATCCAATTGAGAACATTTGGGGATGGATGGCAAGGGAAGTTTACAAAAATGGACTTCAGTTCCAGACAGTGGATTCCCTTCGTGAAGCCATCTTCACCACTTGGAGCAACATTCGCACTAGCCTTTTGGAAACACTTGCATCAAGCATGCCAAAACGAATTTTTGAAGTGATCAACAATAATGGTGGAGCTACTCATTAGTGAGTCAGTTTTTGACACTTTAATTTCTGTTTTAGGATTTTTTTTTTTTTTTTTTAGCTGTGGTCTTAAACTTTTGATCAGCTGATGAACAGCCTACTTCAGTTAAATTGTTGTTTTCAATAAATTGCCTGCTCACAACTTTTCTTCTTTTTGCATTTCGAAACTCTACTTAGAACCTTCCTAAGATTCAACAGTGCAAAATGCAAATTCATGCAATTTTTTAACTGGTCTTAAGATTTTGATCAGGAGTGTATTTATCTCAAAGATGGTTTCTTAGCACCTTGATGTCTGTTCAAGTGTTCATGTAAGAACAGGGTGACTCCTCATACTGCTTCCTGCCACCAGGGGGAGATCTGGGGGATGTGGCTTCACTAATTGGAAGCAGTCATGTTATCCATCATTATTTACAGTCCAAGGTCCCATCCACTAACATAGAGGAGGTGATGTTAATAATCGATACTGCCGCCAGCCACCAGGGGGAGATCAAGAGGATTCTGCTTCACTTTCCAGCAGCTGTTACGTTTGATCAAGAGCAGAATGTGTTTTACTAAATAATGAAGCAACACGTCGGATGATCACTCATTGTTGGAGTTGATAAAGAACATCCAGTCGGGTGATGTAGCAGTCAGCTCAGCACAGATCGTTCCACCGGGTTATGATTACGTTTCTATAATACGAGTGTTATTCGTCTGCTCCGCTGTCCTCTCACATTAACAGGACAAACATTCATCTATAATTCACAGCTGCAAACAGATGAGCGGCGCTGCAGCTCAGCCGTCTCCCTGTGGAAGCAGATTAATGAGTAAACAGCCCATTAAGTCTGTGTGACATTTGGAAAAAGCCGCAGTGTTCTGGTGATTGATCGAACAACGCTGATTTATTCTGTCCTCTGGTCACAGAGAGAGAGGAAGACGAGGACGGCTGGTGTGTCCACGCACTGAGGACACGCTGCCAGAACCTCAGCTATTGTCCTGCAAGTGTGAAGCGTTCAAACCTCGGCCTACATTCCTCTTAATGCCAAATTAACACACACTATTTGGGGACACACACACACACATGGGCCTACACATATGGGCTGTAACTGACAGATACACACAAACGCCCCGCGGCTTATCCTCTGTAATATTCATAAAATGTGGCTTAATGTGCTCATGCGCCACGACAACCTACTTTCCTCTGAGAGTACATTAAGATTTAACCGTCTTTATGCAGACGGTATATGAGCTGGCCTAAATAACACAGGCTCCTCCTCACAGGGGAGCAGCTGCACGACTGCTGATGCATATGATCTGTCTTCATATCGACTAGTTCAATATCTGTACAGAGGCTGTTTATTGTCCAAGATTTGGTTATTGAAGATGTGGAGTCGCCTATGTTGTAAATATACGCAAAATAATGTTATATAACCAAACAGGGAAGGTATTTGTGATATCTGAGGGAATCGCCACTCAAATATATGAAGATGTAACTTTGTAGGTGAGTAGTTTGTGTTTTCATAGATTTCATATATTTAGGGTTTTACAAGCAACCGACTGTTTTTGCTGCAGCTGATTTATTTACTTATTTACTAAAGTCAGCTGCTATTGGCTGCACACGATGCATTAGGTGTTTTCTAATAAAAATGAATGTGCTATTATGATAAACATGTTTAAATCCTGCATTTCTCATTCTTATATACACTCAGTAGCCAGTTTATTAGGTACACCTAACCACACAGAGGTTATAATGTTCAGGTTTGGTAATGATTTAAATTCAAGGTCTTTTTTGCAGGTGATATTCACCAGAGACCGACTGATTTATCGATTGGCCGATAAACATGAACTGGTATTAGACTTTCACAGAAATGTTAATATTGATTGTAAAGTTTTCTTTTACGAATATAGATAACGATGCAGAAAAGCTGTGCACTGATGTTTACATTTTATCCTATTTCATAATTTAAATTTCCATATATTTGGTTGTGTTTGTGTTTTCTTATTTCTAATTATTTACCATTAGTTTTATTGCTTTTATTATAAAAAATTATCGATATGTTCTCAATATCTGTAGATATACCTCATATTCATATATTATTATTACTTATCTTTCATCTAGTCCTCCTCACCAGGAGCTGCAGTGAAGTTATTGAGGAAGTTATAAGAACCAGGATCATTTTTTATTCCTCTTACTTGTAACTGGAGCTCTGAGTGTCCGTGTAGCGGCTGTAGAGGAGCGTCCTCCCCGCTGGAGAGGCCTCCTGACGCGGCTGCGCTCCCCGGGTCTCGGGCCCGGGGCCTCCAGGGGTCACCGGGTTCACCGCCTCACTTCGCCCGGTGTCCTCAGACCCGGGTCGTGTGACCCCGCCCCTCTGACGTCAGCGTGTCGACACAAACAGTATCCGCTTCCGCCCTCAACGGTCAAGTTGCCCGTAATGAACCGCCCCCAACCAGAAATACAGGCTGTGCTTTTCAAAATAAAAAAAAGGAACCGTCTCTAGCGTAGATATAACAATCTAAACAGTCAACAAGTAAAACACTCACATACTCATCATATTCAAATATTTATAATTATTCTTACACTCTATAGATTAGTATTCATTACATTCATATTTTTCTTGCATGTTACTTATTATTAGGGTTAGGGTTACCAGCACCTGGTAACAGCCGGACTACAACATATATATATATATATATATATATATATATATATATATATATACTGCAGATCAATGAATGGGTCATCAGAGCAGAGCAGTGGAAATACAGTACCATTTTATACATGTATTCTTTTTGTAAACGATATCTGTCTATACGTTTAAGTCTAACCTACAGATATATTGTACAAATACAGTTTTACATTCTCAGGTGATATATGTATTTCTATATAACGTAAAATGTCCATATAAACACTATTTCTGTAGTGAAAGGTGTGTTTTCATATCCTGTAATATTCTTGTCTAAAAGTATTATCTTATCTAACAGAACAACCGAACCTCAATGGGAACTTTTAATTTGAAGCCCTTTCAGCCGGAAACGTGACTCGCTCATCTCTTATTTTGACAGCTGGTCTACAGGATTACTCTGAGCTCCACCCCCCATTCCCCCTACATCCACACACGCACACACTCACTCACACACAATCACACACACACACACACACAAACACACTCACACACAAATACACCATCCTCATCACCCCCCTACAGGTCCACCGAAAGCTGACACACTTTGTTCAGGTCAGTCACTACTGCTTCATCCATCTTTAAACACGTAGCTACCGCCACTGACTGTGTAAACAACCACACAACTAGGCAGAGCTAGGCCTTCACAACAACACAACATCACACACAACTAAGCCGAGCTGGGCCTTCACAACAACACAACAACAACAAAGTGGAGCTAGGCCTTCACAACAACACAACAACTACAACGTGGAGCTAGGCCTCCACAACAACATAACAACACAGTAACAACACAATAACAACAAAACTGAGCTAGGCCTCCCCTACAACCCAACAACAACTGAGGGGAGCTAGGTCTCCACAACACAATTACAACAACACAAAAACAGCACAACAACACAATAACAACAACAAAGCGGAACTAGGCCTCCACCACAACACACCCTCTGTGTGTACATGTGTTTATTTATTCTTCTACATCAATATCAAAGTGGTTTTAAAGTGTCTTGTTTTGAAAAACCCAGGTCACACGGGGGGGGGGGGGTACAACCCCGTTAAACTTTATTAATAAAGAATTGAGATTCACAGGAGACACGGCCGCTTTTATTGTGGAGGAGAGTGGGAGGAGGGGGGGGGGGGGGGGTGCTCCGCGGTCCCTTCAACCGTCTCCTGTGTCCCGTGTGTCCGCCATACAGGCCTCGCCGCCCCGGTACCGACCCGCTGCCCAACTTCCTGCATGTGGCCTCGCAGGGTCGAACCCGGGATTGACGCGCGGAGCCGCGGCCGTGTGTGTCCGTGTGGGTGGGGGGGGCTCCTCTTCCTCCTCTTCCTCCCCTGCGCGATAAAGCAATAAAAAAAAAAAATCACCCGGAGAGGCCGAGGCCGACATTTTCCCCCGGTCCAGAGGAGCCTTAACTCCGAGGGGACATCCGAGGACACGCGCTAAGGTAACCGCCGCTCCGCCGCCGCCGCTCCCGCTGCTTCTTCTTCCGCCGCCGGACGGAGAAACACGCGTTTGCGTCAAGTTTCACTCCGGAGTTCTTCACAGAGATTCACGGCAGAACCATATGGTGTCTTTTATCGGTGTTCTGTGATTAAAATGGCTACTTTCACACGGATTTACCCGCAGCTGCACGCACGGCTCCTGGTGTCAGAGGCGTCCCAGTATGAATACACGCTGTGGACCAGGGATCAGTATTTATCACGTTTTCATATTTCTTGTTATTCCTACAACCCGACCTCAGACACTTATATTCCATTTGTACGCACATGTGCCATATTTTTACGCATAATTACGCGCGGTTCATCCCAGTGAGAGGCGCGTTGCTCCTCTTTATATCTGTAGAATGTTTCGTTTCGTGCTGGTTCCCAGTTTGACCTGGAGCTGGGACACTACCGCCAGCAGCCGCCAGCAGCACCTGCAGGTGGACCGACCGCGGCCGAACTTGTCCGCAGCTTCACGTCTTCACCTCAACTTCTTTACTATTTGACAGAAGTGTCCTCGGAGGCGGCTGCGGGAGACGCGGGACTCGATCGGCACCTGCAGCGGCTTCACGCCGGATCCTGATCCACACGCTCGCCAATCCGCGCTCACAATTAATATTGGACATCCGGTGGCAGTGCCAGCTGCGCCCCATTTTTTATTGTTGTCTGTGCGCTGGAAGGATCCCTGTTGTCTCGGAGGCTCCCGACGCGTGGCCGCTGCGTTCGGGTAAGAACCTCTGTTTGATTCTTTCTGGGGATGAGAACGCACGAGGTGTGGATGTGTGTTCGAGGCTGTGGATGCGGGGAGTGCGGCTCCGGTGCTCGCGGTGCCATGCGGGACACACACGCACACACACTGGCTGCCACCATGGCACCTTCTCCTCCCTTGCTCCGGCTCTCGGGGCCGCTGCTGGGTCCAGCTGTGCGGACACACACCACCTCATGGTTGTGTTACACTCGTGGGTTGTGTTGTGTTATTCCTTTACATTGTTGTGGCCGCGCAGGGAGCGAGGGAAGCCGAGCCGGGCCGAGGGGCGGCGGACACGGGGCCACTGTGGTTCACTCCATCGCTCCGGAGCTCCAAGGACACGGGGAGGAGAGAGGCAGCGGGGCGGAGGAGGCGCATCCCGGGCGCTGAGGTCCGTTTTATCCTCCTCTTCCCCCGGATCCAACTTCTCTCTTTGCCCCGGAGGTGAACGGGAGATCTCCCAGGCGACACGGAGCTTTGTCCGCTGATCTGTGAGGAGGTTTAATTTGTTAAATTGGCTTCCCAGACAGACCGGCGGCCAGATCGTCTCCTCACAAGCTGCCCGTCTCCTCCTCGCTGGCCTCGGCCACACGCTCCTCCATCGAAGCCTTTATTTTAAACTCCTGCTATTTACCCCCCCGTCTCACACTCTGTCCCTGACCTGTCCCCACACCGAAAGGTTGTTAGTTTAGTTCCGTCTTTTCCGAAGAGGCCTCCAGCTGCTGAAGGTTCATTGTCTGGTCACCAGCCGCTGAATCCGCCTCATGGTCCGGAGGAGAGGAATCTTTACAAGTAATACTGTAATACTTTTGTTTTGAAAGTTACTTTACAGAAACTACAGTTCACTGGGAGAGTAGTGATGCTGCATTTAACAGATACACCAAAAAAACCCACTACAATACAGGTGATAAAGTAAAGTTACTCACTTTTATTTACAGTTTTATGTTTTATAATGAGAATTTTAGTATTTTAATAAAATCTTAAACTCGTTAGACGTAAGAATGTTTGTGGATTTGCGGATTTTTTATGATGAGAAAAATAATCTTTATCTGATGAAAAGTAAAACTGATGAAAATAACCTAATTCCAGCTGCATTTCTTTGCCTCGTGTGACAGTAAATTGAAAAAATTTGGATTTGAGACTTTGAATTGGACAAAACAAGCTTTTTAAAGCTTTTATTTAATTTCATGGACCAAACAATGAACCGATCATCGATCACTGGAGAAGGTAAACATCAGGTCTGTGGTGAAACGATCTCCAGCCGGGGCTCTGGCACAAAGCAGCCAGTGGAGGATATGTTGTGGCATGAATTGAATTCGTTTGAACAACCTTTTGTTACATAACCGGTTGTTTCCGGGTTGAAGATGTCGTTTTTATTTTTTGCCTTTGATCTTCACAGTCGTCAGGATCGTGTGAATCGTCTGTTCCCTCATATCAGGGTTGGTTTGGTGAAAACGCAGCTTGAAGAGTGTTGTGTGTCCTGCACTAACTTCTCTCCACCACAGCGTTGTGGGCGCAGCGTGCATGTTGGCATGTGTGTTTGCTTTGTCAGTGACGTTGTGTATGCGTTTGTGTTGGCACTTTGCTTTGAAGAGACTTGTTTACAGAGGACCGGATGAATCGCAGGCCGAACGTAAAGCTCATGGTTATTGGTGGTTATTGACCCACGGTGGTTTGAGAGGAAGCAATTTCCTTTTGCAACCCGTCCTCCCCGTCTGTGTGTGTGTGTGTGTGTGTGTGTGTGTGTGTGTGAGCGAGGCCAAGCCTTATGTTGAACCAACACAAAGGTTGTTGTTCCAGGAAGGCATGCCAGGCTCCTATATCAGCTGCAGTGGGAGCAAACAGACACAAGAATGTGTTTGCATCGGTTTCACCGAGTAAATGTCCCTCGTAAAGACGAGAAGAGTCTCAGCGCCGGGACAAAGACTTTCAGAGGAAACTGAGACACGTGACTTTGTCGAGACGTTTGAACACAACCGACAGGACCGGAGGTGGATCGGAGTTTATCCTGCGTGTAAACATCAGAACTGTTTGTGTCATAAAAGCAGAAACACCCTGAACTGGCACCAGAGCAAGTTGGTACAAGCGAAGCACCGACACAGAATGTCCACAGGCTCATCCTCTGTGTAAACCCCCGGCTCCGCGGCTGCAGCTTCGTGATAAAGAGCGGAAACCTTTGTGCGTTTGTTCAGCTCGCCGGCGTCTCTGCTCGGGCTCCAGCCGTTTATCGAGTTGAAAAACGCTGTACGTGTCAGATCAGTGTTTGTATACACAGAAGGTTGGAAGCTGGCTGTCACTCTCCCCTGTGCCAAATACCAGTTTTCCATGTGGCACGCCAAGGCAGTGTCAGATCTGCTCTGCGAGTCCTCGTTTCCTCATTCTTGTGTTCCTGAGGTCAGTCCACAGAGAACGCATTAGGACATTGTTCTCCAATCACTGATCCCGGGCCAGCGTGAACTGGATTCCCCTGGTTTTACTTTCCACAGGTACTGAACAGGGAGTCTGCATTGTTTCTGCTGTGTGTGTGTGTGTGTGTGTGTGTGTGTGTGTGTGTGTGTGTGTGTGTGTGTGTGTGTGTGTGTGTGTGTGTGTGTGTGTGTGTGTGTGTGTGTGTGTGTGTGTGTGTGTGTGTGTGTGTGTGTGTGTGTGTGTGTGTGTGTGTGTGTGTGTGTGTTGCTCTGTGTTTCATCATGTCCCCGTCTGAAAGGAGCCTGGTATGATCAGCAGTTTGCTCTGTGGCCTCCTCCTCCTCCTCCTCCTCCTCCTCCTCCTCCTCCTCCTCCTCCTCCTCCTCACTGAGGCAGAATTAGATTTTTCTTTTCGGCGAGGGGGGGGGTTCACAAACGTTATCCGACGCAGTCTCCGCCCCGAGCAGGAGTTACCTGATTGGTTGAGTTTAACCGTACTGGGCGGAGTGGAAGGAGCAGTTCTTCGGAGGACATGTTCCCGAGGTTAAAGGATGAAGCTGCGTCTTCTTCTTCTTTCCTCTTTGAGATCAAAACCATGATGAACTGATTCCCTCTCACCAGTTCATCCAGAACCTGATCCAGCTCATTGTTCTGCCAGAGAGCTGCACTGTTCAGAAACCATTAGAAACCAGTCAGTGAGTCACTGTGTGCTGTGCTCCTTCATCATCAACACACACTGGTGGTTTATTACTGCTGCTTTCAGACGTTCACCTCACTCCGGACTTTCTCCTGAAATTATCCAGAGCGGCTGCATGTGACCCCTCTGGATAATGTCCTACTTCTTTGGAATGAGAATGAATGAGGATGAAGAAGAGGAGCCGAACACGTAGAAGACGAAGACGTCCACTTGGAGAGACGAGGAGATTCCAGAGCTTTTGGTGATGATGCCCGACGCCGGTGTGGACGAGCTGTAAACAACAACACTCATGTCCGGCCTCCTGCTGCTCTACAGGCTCCGCCCTCTCGCCTGGACGTTCCCACATGTTCCAGCTGCTTCTTCAGATGTCGAAGCCTCAGTAGAATATTGTTAACGTCTGAAAACTGCTTTGGACTCATACACTTTTCCTGCTGCTGCATTCCTCTGGTCCCAAGTCTCTGACGTTGTCTAATCTGGAGTCCGGGTCTCAAGAGCATAGGAAACCTGGCACTGGAACATCAAATGTGTATCAAGGTGTCTGTTTTTAAACACAAACGTATTCTGTAGTTTTCTGTCAAGTAGTGAGATGAATCTTATATCTACTAAAGCCAGAAATCTCTGTCTGCTTGTGTCTCTCTTATCTCGGGGACCTGTCATGTTTTTGGGCTTTAAATACATTTCTACTGAGAGACGTTATAGTTTGAATCTGTGCAGCTCACTTAGCCTTTAGCACATTTACTCTCAGAATATCAGCTTCTTCCTCTTCTGCCCTTTCACCTCTTTTCTCAGGACTCTGCAGTTCATGAGAACAACTTCTGAGTTTTAACTTTGCTGCTGATTCCCTCTGAGGATCTTTAACTTATGCTCCACTCGATCGCTGTGTCTTCGCTTCCTCCGGCGCTTCTCGAGCCGTTTTCCAACAAATCAAACACCAGAGTGTTCTTCTGATGAAGCCTGTGATCGTAACAACACGTACACACAAGCGCTAGATGCCAATTAACCACGTTTTGAACGCACAAAAGCCCGAACGCCAAATGCTTGTTGGCAGGTTTTTCTCAGGAAGTGATATGTCCCACATTTCTGCCTCTGCATGTTGTTTCATGTCAGATAAATGGATGTATTAATAGAAACGCGGGCCAGCTAATGTAATCAACAATAAGCTGAACAAACAGAAAAGAGCGGCGGCCTTCTGAATGTTCCACTTCACTAACACGACATGTGAGAACAAGTCAACGGAGCAGAATCTCTTTAATTACTCCTGTGAAAGGTTTTCTATTAATAACTCGTGGGTTTGATTAATTGCTGTATGATTTTAGCGTGTGGCCTCTGTTGAACCTGTGTCTCACTTCCTCCTGTGCTGCCCCCCCCCCCCCTCCAGGCTGGGAGGCCGAGAGCTGCCGGGCCGCGACATGTGAGAAGAGCTCGACCCCTTGACCCTCACAGCTCTCTACCATCGGTAAGACACCTCCTTCTCCTCCTCCTCCTCCTCCTCCTCCTCCTTCTGTCTTTTTGTCGCGACCCCTCTTCTCCTCTCCCGTCTCCTCCTCGTTTCATCTCCATGTTCAGATCTGAGCCTGATCTTGTTCTTCTCAGCAGAACCCTCTTGAAGTGACGTAGTGACCGCGACCTGCCGCCCTCCTGCCTCGGGCATGCCTCAGGTAAACCAGGAGTGAAACTGAAACTGTTCTCGCCCGTTGCCTCTGATTCGTTGTTCTCACAGTTGTGTGTGTGTGTCTGTGTGTGTCTGTGTGTGTTTCCTCCCTCTCAGCCGGGTATGAATGGGATGGAGCCCGTGTTTGGCGAGGCCTACGGGGGTCACAGGGGCCTGCTGAGCCCTTACCCCCTGGCCATGTCGCCACAAGGGGGCAGGACCGAGTACGACCAGGTGAGACGGCACCAGGTGGAGACGCACTTTCCTCTGGGATGTGTTTATGATTTCATATTTAATAACCGGTCCCTCTGTCCTCCTCAGAGCGTCCTCCTCATGCTCGGCTCCCCGGCATCGCCACGGAAACGGCCCTTTGAGTTGCTAAGCGACCTGGTGGACGACGGGGGCTGCGGGGAGGACCTCCCCCCCGAGCGCTGGGACGTGTCCTCGCTGGACGAGATGGCTCGCTACACCAAGCCGGGCCTCGGCGTGGGGGGGGAGCTGCTCGCCTGCTCCGAGGAGGCCGTCCTGATGGGCCGCTGGGGGAGGAGCCGGGAGGAGGAAGAGGAGGAAGAGGAGCGGAGGAGGAGGAGCGGCCGACACACGGCGCCTCCCGTCACACAGGAAGTCCAGGCCACCGCCGCCGGGAGGGAGGAGGGGCGCCTATCTGCTGCCTCGGCAACAGGGAGGGAGCTATGTGTCACAGGAAGAGCATCCGGAGGAGGTCAGGATGGGGGGGGGTCCAGGGAGCGCACGGTGGAGGTGTATCAGGTGGCGCAGGAGGAGGAGGAGGCGGTTGCTGTGGCAGCGGCAGGTTTGGCTCTGGAGCACTGCAGCGAGGAGCACAACTACTCCCTCAGCCAGGGGGGGGAGCCGGCAACAGGCCCCGGCCACGACTGTCCAACAGAGGAGGTGCAAGCCAGGGAGACGCAGCAGGAGGTGCGGGGCATGGAGGAGAGCCAGGCTAAAACTGAGGACGACGAGCAGGAGGAGGAGGAGGGGGATGAGGAAGAGGATGAGGAGGATGACGACGAAGAGGAGGAGGAGGAGGAGGAGGAGGGAGAGGAGGAGACGGCGGTGGAAGCTGAACTCTCCAGCTCCTCAGAAACTGAATGTGGTGAGTTGTGCTTTCCAGTGTGTCTGTGTGTGAGTGGGGAGGACATGTCTGAGTCTGTCCCGGGTCCAGAGGAGACCTCAGCCCGCCTCCTCTGTCCCGGGTCCAGAGGAGACCTCAGCCCGCCTCCTCTGACGGGCTTGGCTGAGCGCAGGCACATTAAATAGCAGAGTTGCGGGTGTAATTCCCGGACAGCATTCCTCCTTGGTGGCTAGTTTTACAGTTATGAAACGGCTCTGAGGGTTGGAGCCTCTTCATGTATTTAAAAACCATCTGTGGCTGCTGCGCTGCTCCTCTCTTTGTTGGGGGGGGGGGGGGGGGGTTGTGTGTCTTTAACAGGGTGTGAGAGTTGCTGCAGATTGTTAAACAGACGTTAATGTCCAGCTGGGTTTTTTTACACATTCAGCTCCTTCACGCCTCATTAAGTCTTTGTATTTAAAACACGTGCTTCAAACCTCACACAGCAAATCAGTCGGTTAAATCTGAGATGATTCAGATTATTGATGAACCATCGTGAGTTTATTTATCAAAGAGAAACATTTGCTTTGTTCCAGCTTCGAGGATGTTTGACGTGATATTGATCTGACGGACGAGTGAAGCCGTCGCTGCAAACTGTGATATGATTGACAGATGAATCAGTCAGAAACATTGTTGGTTGTTTAAAAACAATTGTCCCGGTGCTGAAGCTTTGACCTTTGACCTCCTTTTCTTACTTTGCATTCACACGCTGCTAATAATCAAAAGCATGTCACTCACATATTTACTTGTGAAATCTTGAAGATGGCAGCGATACAATCTGACTCACTTTGAGTGTTAAAATAATGTGATGAAGTGATTTGAGACTGTAAAGATGGATGACGGGTTTTTTATGTAAGAATATGATAAAGGAAATTGGCAAAATCATGATCTGATTATTTATAAAACCGAAGCCTTGGAATAAGTGTGTTCCTCGAGGAATCTGCCGTTAGAAAGCAGATGTGTGTAAAAATAAACATGTGATATAAAGTCATGAAAATTAGGGGATTGATACCTGATGTTTTTACGTGATGAAATGTCATCAACAGCCTGTGGAGAAAAGATGAACTTTGTATAACGTCTTCTGAAAAACTGCTTTGAAAACCGAGTAGTTCAAAATGCAAAGTTATGGAAATTACCAGACGAGGCGGCTCTAATGGAAGACACGTATCAAGTTGCATTGTGGGAAGTTTGGGCTGCAGTGTTTGTGGAGCTGGACCAAATCCTAGAGACTCAAGGTCGAGAGATCTCAACCTCTAGAGCTTTAATTTGACTTTATGGAAGTTTAATAGTAAATCACTAAAGTTCACATGTTCTTCTTTAAATAACCTGCTCGTTGATAAACAGGAACAAACTCAGGATGTGAGACTTCGAGGCCAAAGTTTATTAAAGTGAGGAAACTACCTGAAAGACCAAATGAGGATGAGCTCAGAGAAACAGAGAAACACTTTGGATGTCGGAGGGGAATTCACGTCCAGACGACAGGACATGAACTGTAAACATGCACATTAGATACACACACGCCCACACACACACACAAATATATATATATATATATATATATATATACACGTGATGTGGGATTAGCATCTTTTCTCTGGGTCTGGTCGTCCTCAGGCTGGTCAGACAAATCTCAAACCCCCGTCGGGGTCAGATTTCCACTGTCGCTCTCCAGTGTTGTTGTGGTGTGTTGTTGTGGTGTGTTGTTGTGTGCACGGTCAAGTTGTACTTACCAGCAGCAAAGGGCTGTGTCATGGATTCTTCGGTGTGTGTGTGTGTGTGTGAGTGTTTGTGGAGAGGTTGAAACAAGATTGAAAAAGCATTGTGTGAAATATGTGTGTGTGTGTGTATACTGTGTATATATATATATATGTATATACACACAACTCACTTGCATGATGTCTTTGTATGTATGTACATCTCACTGTTTTATAAACATGGTATGTCTATAATATATATATATCCATATATTTAATGTGAATATATCTATCTACTGTATATAATGTGTGTGTGTGTGTGTGTGTGTATATATATATCAATAGATTGAGTTGAGGGGAGTACAGGCAATGACGCAACCTGCAAACTGGACCAGATGACATGATGTTACATAAACCTGTGTGTGTGTCTGTGTGTGTGTGTGTGTGTGTGTGTGTTTATGCGTGTGTGTGTTTGTGCGTCTGAGAGCAAGGATCGGCCTCCATGATTATTAACTGTCGTTGTGGTTTTACTTTTGTAATTCCTTTCTTGTTTAAACTTCTCTGGATGAGGAGAGTCGACCTCCTCCCTCCTCCCTCCTCCTCCTGCTGGAGCTTTGCATGTTGTGTTATTTATGATGACATTATTGGTGGCTGTGTGCGGCTGAGGCTAATCCTGCGTGACGTGTGTGTGCGGTTGTGTAGGTGTGTGTCTCTGGAGCTGGTGGTGGCTTTGTCGTCGGGACGTGCAGCGTGTGTTTGTGGATTAGGGTTCACAGCCTGATTTGATACCAGGCAAACGCCAACATTAATACCTGTCACTCATGATTACGCTTCATCTGTCGAATATTTCCCAATTAAACGTCTTATACACGGCTGTCACTGCTGCCCCCCCCCCCCCCCCCCACCCTCCCTTCTGATGGATCACGCTCTGTTTTCTTCACGATGGTGAACTGGAGGGAGATGGTTTATGGTTGGTTCCGGATCTCACGTGATTCTGAACCGGGAGACGTTGAACATTTGTCCGGATCGTAAACACGGAGCTTGATTCAATATTTGAAAACAATTTGTCCATCGAGAGACAAAACAAATGCAGCCGATGTTTAAAACCTGTTTTTTTTCTGCTGTGATGGATATGGCCGGCCTTACCCACAATGCATCAACTCTGCAAAGCGTCAAACAAAATGTATAATCACAAACCTTTTAGACGGGTCATCAGTTCACTCATTGTTTGTACAGTGTGTGTATTTCAGCCGTGTGGTTCTCTGCTGAAAGACAAACACCAGATAAGATCAGACCAGATCAGAGACACGGAGCCGGAGAGAAACATTAACGTCTTGTTGCGACGGTGAAGCTGCCGACTCGGAGGTTTTGTTTTCCTCTCGGTGACGTCTGCGGCTCGCTGGTCGGCCTTCGGTTCAGAACTGAATCTTAATGGTTTTACTGGATGGTCGTTAACTGTGGTTCAGGGATCCAGGTCAGAGGATTGTTTTTTATACTCTCAGGGTTTTTTCCTTGTTTGAAAATCAGGCGGGGGTGGAACTGAGCCATCACACCAGAGGAACGGGGGGGGGGGGGTGTTGACGAAATGACAAAAACAACAATTATCGCAGTAATTGTTTTTTTACTCAACAATCTAGTACAGTGACTTCAAGGTGTATTCATGTAAACACAACAAACTGAATTATCTACATATCACAGTTTTTCTAATCCCAAAACCTTTGACTCAGACTCTGGTTGGTTGAAATTACTCTGGTTATAATAACAATAATGTAAATGACTTTTATTAATTTAGATATTTTTAAAGGAGAGTTACAAAGCTCTGCACATGTATAAAACAAGACGTAATAGAAGGAGGAAAAGAGACAGAGTATCGTGATGTGATGATTTTTTATAATTCTTTAATCTTTTTTCTTTCATAGTCAAATGATTTACTGAAAACAAGTTGTGTGATTTGCTTCCCATCACTCAGATAGAATGAGGTCACAGCTTTGATCCAGCAGCTGATGCACTGTTTGCTGTTTGGACGGAATGAGACATTTTGTGTTAATAAGTTTCATGAGAAATGAAACCGAGGAAAGAATCCAGAAAATGCTCCTTAACTTTCAAGTCTACATTTTGGAAACACTTTGGGTTTCATGAGTCACAAGGAACCGGTAACTGGAAATGACTTCCTCTGTTTGTAACGGCTGGAATGGTTCTTGATAATAAAACTATAAAAATGCAATAAACCAAAAAGAGAAAGTAGGTAAAAAACAATATTGAAAGTATAAGGAATTAAATGTAGCTGATAAATATATGATTTTATCCGTTAATACGATTTATCACAGGATAAATCTCAATGATTTTATCTCAAACCAAACTTTTTTTTTTGTCCCACTAGAAAGTTAAAATAAGCAAAGTTATGCTTTGCTCCGATTCTTCATACTGTTCTGTTCTTTGTTTTTGTTTTATAAATCACTTTAAAAGTTTTTGATGCAGATTTTCGCTCTAAAAATCACCAGAAATTCCAGAACAAATTCCCCAAAGTTCTGTGCTACAGTTGTTAAGGAAGTAGCTGCACAAACCTCAAAGTGTTGTGTGTTTGTTCCTCTAGAGGCGGAGGCGGAGCCGGCCCGGCAGCACGGCGAGCGGCCGGCGAAGCGTCGGTGTTTCTGGGAATACAGACGAGCCCGAGACGCGGCCTCAAAGAAGAAGCTGGGCGGGGACGTCCACTGGTCCCTGTCCTGGAGCTCCAGCACTTTACCCAGCACGCTGTACCGCAGAGAAGGTGAGGACACACCGAGAGATCACTGGGTGAACAAGATAATCAAATCATGGGAGTTTTGAAAGTTGCTTCAGACAAAATCCTTGAAAAAAACCACAGAAATCTTTGTATTTAACATTTTGAGTGAAACAAACGAAGCAGATTTACATTCGGATCGTTCCTGAATCAGTGAATTCAGCTGAGAACACAGAGAAGTGAAGTTAGAGCTGATCCAGGGACTCGTTGGCAGCAGAAGTCGTTTTCCACACTGCAGCTGCAAATCGTCCCATTTCTCTTCCCGTCTTGTGTGACACAAATCGGATCCGGACCCTCGGGCGCTCGGCCTACATTCAACTTCTACGACGGGTTTTCAGTGTCTCTCTGATAAGAACCTAACAACTGTGTGTGCAGCGGTTTGCCAGCACCAGTGTCCTGTGTGATTCAGTTCATTCATGAGACTCGATGCAATAAAATAAAACTGCTGCACTTCAAAATGACCGTTTAACAACATCCAGCTCCGGTTCATCTCCTGCAGCCGCCTCGTCTGAGAGTCTCAGGCCTCGAAGGACTTTTATTTTGTAGTTGAGCGATTTAATGAAACCAAATCTAGGCTTTGTTTCCATTCAAACACATTTCTATGTGACAGAGCAGTGAGAGTAGCATCTGGAATCTGGACAACATCTTGAGATTAAGTGAGTTTTAATACCAACGCTTGGTTGCACGGCATAAATTTGGACCTGGTGTATATATGGATAAACCAGGCCAGTGTGGATGTTTAGTTATATTTATCCTTTTTTAATTTCAAATTTTAATCTTTTATACTGTGTTTATTCTCATTCTTGCTATGTTGTCTTGAAATGTTTATTTTCTCTACTCGGCTGTTTTGTAAATTAGGTCTTTACCTCAATTTATTTTAAAATAAAGGTTGAATTAATTAATTAAAAAGTTACCAGTTATTCCTAAGATCTTCTTTGATATAAACTTTATCATGAATAAAATGAAAACACAATTACAACCAAATATATAGAAATTGAATTTAGAAAATATTTCCGTGCAAAATATAAACAAAAAAAATGCACCTCTAATAACTATCCATCAACTCATTTGTTTATGGGTATTGGGGGGGGGGGGAGAGAAAACAACCAAAATGGGTTGAAAGAGAGTTCAACATAGTGACTTCCTTCTTGTGTCCCTGCCTCCAGGTAAGAAAGGACGCCGCAAAGCTCGAAAGACGGACGCCAGCGACCTCACGCCGAACCCCCAGAAGCTCCACAACATCGGGGAGCAGCTGCAGAAGCTCAACGCTGCCATCGACGGCATGGGGCCGGTCAACGACCTCCCTGCCATGGCCCGGGCCAGGTCACGCAAGGAGAAGAACAAGCTGGCGTCCAGGTATTAGACTCCACCCGCTGCCCCGGAGACTCTCTGGTGATTTATCTGGCGTCAGGGGGAAGTTCTCAGTGTTTGAGGATGATCTGCAGAGACGGAAGAGGAGAACTCTGCAGGGCTCTGTGGTTTGGTATCTGCCGTCTGGTCTTCAGCCTCGTCGAGCTCGGTTTTCAAATATGTGGTGTTTTTAACCGGTCGACCTTCTGATGCTGTTTCTGGAGGACGCACAGAGGGAAGAATATATCGAATCTGAAATCAAGGGAGATTGATCTTATTCCCGGTGCCGTTCTTTGACTCGACCCTCCGAGGACGCGGCCATAACAAGCTATTACACGTTGTCCATTTGCAGTTAGGGATATTTCAAAGATTTACAATATAAATGATTTGAAAATTTGAATTGGACATTATCACGGTGGAGTAAATGAAGGAAGGATGGAGGGAAGCGGAGGAGATGAGATGAGGAAGGCCGGATGAATAGAAGGAAATCAGGGCAGGGCTGAGGAGGTAGACAAGGAATTAGATGAGGAGGGAGAGAGGGGTTATATGAAGTTCATCTGTCGGGGGAGGTGGAGAACACAGAGGGAAGGAGGCAGTTTAAATAGGAGGGGGACTCTGGGAATATCCTATTATTCCAAACGTATATTAAACACGGCACAAACACACGAGGAGGAGGAGGAGGAGGAGGAGAAGGAGGAGGAGGAGGAGGAGGAGGAGGAGCAGGAGGAGGAGGAAGATGTTTATCGTTGGTCCTGAGTTCACGTTTAAATCTAATATGCAGGAATCTCTTTTGTGTGTATTCTCTTCTCTTCATACCGTCGTACTTGTGGCTGACGAGAGCAGGTCAGAGTTAGCGCTGGGATTCTCCTGACCACCTCCGGACCTTCCTGTCAAAAACAACCAGGCCACGGCGTGGGGGGGAAACCCACGGTGAAGAGATCAGGTCCTGGTCACTGACGATGGGATCAGTTGTTTTGGAAAATATCATTTTAGAATCGATTTCGTCTCCGTGCTTCAATGACAAAAACTTTAAAGCGTTAAAGTAAAGTCAAGACATTGGAAACCATAAAAAAGCTTTCTGTGAATTCTCTCATTTCATTTAACCTAGCGTAGCTTAAATAATGCTAGCAGAAGGGAACTGTTAGCCGAGCTCCATCGATGATAGCATCTTTTAAACAACCTTTAAGTAGTTTCTTAGTCTCGTGAAGTTAATCATAATACAAATAAATACAAAGCAAAAAGCCAACTGAGCAGTTAGCTTGATCGCTACCGCTAGTCCTTCTTTGATAGCGCCCACTGCACATTTTCAACGAGGTGCGTTCTAAGCTAGATCAACGTGTGCAGAACCAATGTCCGTTATTAGCCTGTTGTTATTCAACGATTCTAAGAATTCTCATATTTTGGATGCACCTCGAAGCATCCTGAAGAAAAACCACTGTGGCCATTTGCCGAGCTCATGCAAGTACCAGAGGATTCCAATTTGGTGAGAGTGTGTTTCCTACCTTCAGGCCACCACTGGTTTCATCTCATTCCGTGCACCAATTAAATCAATTTGCAGATGTGGGCAGTCCCTCACAGCGAAAGTCTTCTTTGGGGTTTATTTTTGGTAAAACAGGAAGGGCTGTTGGCTTCAGGGGCCAGTGGGTAGGTAGGGAAACGCTGTTACCAATTTAAAAAACCTGCTGGTTACATGTTGGAGGATCCTTTGTGCTTTGTGGACTCCATCCCTGCGGTGATTAGGAACAGCTCATAGTTGAGTGGTCGTCGGCGTCCGCCCCGGGGGCAGCCGGCAGTGTGGTGCAAACAGAAAAACCTGGCTGAGGCATAATTTAACATTTCAACCAGCAGAGGAACACGGGGGGGGGGGGGGGGGGATCCGTCCAACATTACTGGCCTGCAAGTACTTTGCTTCCTTAAGTTTCATTTAGCTGACTCACAGCTGCAGGAAATGTGTGTGTAGAGAATAGTCCCCATGAGATGCATTAATATTTAACGTGCAATGATTGATTCATTCGCTGCCACGTTTTTTATAATTTAACCCCCAAATATTCGGAATCCGAAAGAAGCCGTGTCCCTTCAGGGTCGCGGTGCTAAACGCTTCCCGGAGGTTTCAGCCTCACGGTTTGGAATCACATCCTCCTCTCAGCTGCTCGCGGTGTGAGCCAGCAGGAGCAGTCACGAGCTCATGTGGAGAACGGGAATACGAGAGCAGAATTTCCTGTTCCAGAGAAATGACGGCGGTTTCTTTTCCTCCTGTTTCCAGGGCCTGCCGGCTGAAGAAGAAGGCCCAGCACGAAGCCAACAAGATCAAGCTGTGGGGGCTCAACCAGGAGTACGGTCAGTACCTCAGATGATTTACACGCTGAAGGATTGTGTTTATGGATTGAGGAAATCATAAAAACTCCTGTGGGGTTAACCAAGCTTCATTTAAATAACTCAGAAGTGTCAGGTTGTATTTATGAAATATTAAAAATAAGATCTGCATGACGGAGCCTGTTTGGATATTTGCAACTCGCAGTTTATTGAACATTCCCCCTCAACGTGTTCAGTCTGCTTCAGGTTTTCTTATCAATTGATGTCTTCCCCCCCCCCCCCGACATAAAGCCTCTGCTCACACATGAATGGAGCATTATATAAACTGGTTTATTACGCAGAGCTGTGGTGTCTGAAGATCTGTGTCTGATAACTGGGACACGATTCAGGTCATCCAGTCCTGCAGCGTTCTCCTGTTTACTGCTCAGGGAAACTCCATGTCCTCCTCAGTCAATGGAGAAAAATCTGAAGTGTTGTTTACACACCGAAGGAAACCAGGCCGCATTTCAGGAGCAGCCAACCCGAGAGCTGCTCCCCTCCGATGACCCACTTCACTGGGAACCCGGAGCATTAACAGACCAGCAACAACCAGTCCTCCATCTGAACAGGGACAGCACAGAGTGTCGGTCATCCACGTTTCATCAATCACTGTGGTTACACGTGCAAAACAGAAGAAAACCCAAATGTAGTAATGACTGTTTCAACTGTACACGTCTGTAATTCAGGGAAACGAGCTTTCCTCACAACTTATAACACAAACTTATCAAGTAGGTGAAACATCCTCCATCTGCTCGTCTTCTATAAACTGACCAAGACATGGAAAAGCAGCTCCGATTAGCATTTTCACCATCAATACCATCTGACATCAGACGCATCATATCAGTGTTCAGTAATTTCATAATTCACTCTGAGGGAATCTGTATGAAATATGTGGCCTTTGCTGAATGTCGCTACACTTTCACTCTCCTTCGCAGGAGGTTAAGATATTTGTTAATATATTTAAATTCCCTCTGACACGAGCAGAAACTCTTTCTTTCAGGCTCGGCTCCAATTTAAAAAACCGCTGGAATCGCTGAGGGCGGAGAGAGAGAGAGAGAGAGAGTGAACCGAGTTAATTTAGAGAGAAAGTCTCCAGCTGTGGAAACTGACAGATCGTGACTTGTTCTGCTGAAACCTTGTCGTGTTAATGGCCGTGTAGCTTCCAGTGACTGACAGGACATGTGATTGACTGACTGCAGCTTCAGATCTGACGTCACACGGACTTCAATCCTCCACCGACAGCCCGACAGTTCAGGATCTGCACCGGATCCATCATGTTCACGTGGACATAGTTGTACAACGATTGAGGATACATATAAACTGTGGATCCGGGGGGGGGTGGGGGGAGCTGATGCATGTTCCAGCCTCCATCTGATTAACCCAAAGGAGAAACCCTCTTGCCACCTGTTCCAGTGAGAAGCAGCAGGATCCTGCAGGAAGCCGATAGTCCCCGGCTCGGTGCAGAACCATGTAAACACACTGATTGAGGGTAAAACCTGAGCTGGATGACTTCACCTTGTTTTCTGATAACCGACACGTCCTCTGTGCCAAATGTGTCAGACCAGTCCCTCCTGGCCCCGCCCCCTCGTCCCCCGATTCAAACCGGACCAATCACCAGCCGGCGTCCTTTTGTCCTCTTTTCCTTTCTTTTCTTTTTTTAACATTCCAGTCATTCCTGATCCCAGCGTTTCATTTCATTACTTTACTTGTGGCTCCCGCGAAATCCTGGCAGGAGTCCAACACACACACACACACCAACAAACACACACACACACACACACACACACACACACGCAGCCTAACCTCATACATCCTTTCTCTTCTGTTTTCCCTCCTATGATCCTCTTTATTCTTCTTCTCCTTTTTTTAACTCTCACTCTCTCTCTCTCTCTCTCTCTCTCTCTCTCTCTCTCTCTCTCTCTCTCTCTCTCTCTCTCTCTCTCCGTCAGTGTAATTTGGCTTCTATACAACTCACTTAGCGCCGTACAACAAGTCAGTGCCAGTGCAGGGAAGCCTCCTCACTTCATGAAGTGTGTGTCTGTGTGTGTGCGTGCATGTGTGTGTGTGTGTGTGTGTGTGTGTGTGTGTGTGTGTGTCTGTGTGTTGAAGATAGCCCTTTGACCACCCACGCACTCCCTGCTGAGACGAGCACTTGACAAAACGAGAGAGTACAGCACGCTGACATCATGGGTGTCATGGCGCCATCGGGTCACATGGCCCCACAGGGGGAGGAGCCAGTAGCACAGAGGGCGCTGATGATTCACACCATCAGCAGCCGAGTTGCAGCTCAGATTGATTCTGTTCTGTAGACAGACGGAAGGAGAGCGACTTTATTAGAGAATTAAGATGTAAGAGCATTCATAGTGAATATCAGATCATTTATCAAGATTCAATAATTCTCCCCTTGGAAATTGTTGAAAATGTCAAAAGAATCTCTTAATAGCGTGTTTAGCTCGAATCCACTGCAAACACACCTGTCTTTTTTCTGTAAAACAAAACCTCTGATTCTTATCTTTTATTAATTTCCTCCAAAATCATTCGTGAACAGTTTATTAGATTATTTTTCTGCTCCGGTCGGGGGAGCTGCCGCAGTGTGGTCATTCTAATTGAACCTTTATTCACCAGGAAACAGCCGCTCTCATCATGACACATTTACACCTGAGAGCTGCCAGTGTTTCCACTGCAGCAGAGTTAATGGTCTTATTCAGCCAGGACTGAGGAGGAAGAGGAGGAAGAGGAGGCTGGAGCTGCTTCCTCTTTCCTCACGACCTTCCTCCAACCTGCTGGTCACGGCCCTTATTCCACTTTCACTAAGTTTCAACTTGACTCAAGTTCACTTTCATTGAAAACTACTTTTGGCTGCTTTTGTATTTGCATTTATATTCCACATAGATGACGTAGTATATCGGCATTTGGACCCAAAAATACATCAAATCCAACATGAGACATGTTAGTTTATTTACTATAGAACCATAAACATCCCCAACGAAGTATTTTCATAGTTGAATATGTGAATATAGGTTTTTAAGGGTGAAGACATAATTATAAAATCATATAATATCAGCCACTAAACACCAATTCTAAATAAACAGCTGTAGTCACTGACATTTACTTCTTTATAGTTGTGCCACGCTTCAAATAAATGGAAATATTAAGTTTAAAAGGTCAAACAATATTAGTTGCTTTGTGTTTTCATGGTGTTGGGCTCCTCTTCTCTCAACCGACCCCCACCGTTTGTTAAATATGACAACAAATTTATTTTTTACTTTGGATTTAAATGATCGTATCTCTCTTCGTGGCCGATCTTTGGACTGAAGCTGAAGACTCTGTGTTCACTGTGTGACGTCTGGAACCAGTCACGTGATCTGGCGTAACGTGTGACTCGCGATGGTTAAAACAAAGTCCCTCGTCCCATGAGGCATCAGGGTTTTAATTTATGAGAAGTGAATCGTGATGTGTCATTTGGCCCAGAATCTCACTTTTATCTATTTATTTGAGCGACTAAACAAACTGTGTCCCTGGATGAAGGTAGTGAAAACTGTCAGATACCCGGAGCCGGCGCTGGGAGCTTTGTCAGACACGTGAGCCGAGCTTAACGGATCCATCTGTGTCCACACAGGATGCGTTCAGGCTCAGGAGCGAGTGTAGGCAGCATGTTGTTCTGGCAGCGCTCAGAGCCGAACAACAAGGAGACGTGTTGGAGTAGGAACCGGAGCTGTGGGGCAGCTGCTGTTTACAGCTGGACTGATGAGAATATCTTAATCATCAAACTCATTTAAGTGATTCTGGGCCGTGCGTCTTCTCCCCTGTGGAATTCATCTACTGCTTTGAGTGGAGAACAATCGTCTGTCTCTGGTTCTCCCCACAGAGAACCTGCTCGGCGCTCTGCTGCGGATCAAGGAGGTGATCAGGAGGCGAGTGGAGAGCAGCGAGGAGGAGGACACGGACGAGCGGGGGATGACTCAGCGCCTGGAGGACATCCTCCGAGAGTCCAGCGGTGAGACGGAACCAACAACACCAGCATCACAGTGATGAGAACAGTGTTTTGTATCATATCTGGATCTGAACTCTGCTTGTTGTCGTGTGGTTTGTTTTCTCCTTCTCTCTCCATCACACCGCAGGGCCTCTAGTCGCCGGGCGGACCAAAGACTTTGTGCAGAGGATTCTGGCAGCCAGTCAGAACCAGTGCAAGGAGCCGCTGGGGGCCGGAGACCAGGCAGCCGGGTAAACCCCCCCCAGCACCCCCCTCTCCTCTACATCTCCTTACTCCACGACCCGGGGCGAGCTACTCGTCACCACCTCCACTCTCTCACTGTGTAAAAGGAAGAGGTGAAGCAGAGGTGGAGAGGCTTGGAGGACGGGGGGGGGGGGGGGGGGGGGGGGGGGGGGGGGGGAACACACGAAGAGGAAGGAGTAGCGTAAACAAAATGGGAGTAAATTGCCGCCCTGCTCTCAGTCCTGCCCTGTCGGCCCTCCAATCAGCAGCCGGCTGCACCACAACCACCACCAGACCAGAGCTGCTGCTGACGTCCCCGGGTTCTGTGTTCTGTCTGTGAGTGTGTGTTGGACATGTAACTCACTGTCTGAGCGTGTACAGTGCTCCTCTCTCCCTCTGTGTGTGTACTTGTACCCCATTGTGCCTATGAATAGACATTGCACTGTTTTGTAGATGGTTGTAGTCGTCGGCAGGGGCCCGGTAGTGAGCCGAGGGCGAGGGGGCATCTGAGGACAGAGGAAGTGCTCAAATAAGGAAGTGGGAGGAGCCCAGGCCTGGAAAACAAAGAGGCGTGTGTGTGTGTCTGTGTGTCTGTGTGTGTGTGTGTGTCTGTGTGTGTGTGTGTCTGTGTGTGTATTTTCATTTGACTGGGCTCCCTATAGAAACACTGCATTCCATTCAGATTGCATCGGCATCTTAAATGTCAGCGAGTGTTGTGATATGCAACAAGCGCCGTGGCCCTGATGCCAGATCAGCTGTTAATGGAACCAACCGAGTGTTTGTTGTGGAAAAGTCCTCTGAGCTTTAATTACCCCCCCCCCCCCCCTTCACTCTTTAACACCCCATCACTTTTTAAGCAGAGTTCAAAACGAAAGACAAAACTGCACCTTAATTCAAACTGACCAAAGAGAACTGAGTCTGCTCAGATGCTGCCAACCATAACCACGTCATCATATTTAAGAAGAGAGCCGAGTGATGGACACGCCCACTGAAGCATTTTGATTGCTGCCATGTTTACCGACGTGCGTCCTCAAAGGATGACGTCACTGCCCCCCCCGCCCCCCCCCCCACCTAAATGCACTACCACCACGAGTCGGCGAGGCCGTGGTGTCAGATCCTTCAGCTGATCCTCAAAGGGAAGTGTCCTCAGTGCCCCCCCGCCCTGGCCTCAACCCCTGACCTGAACATGTAGCGCACCTTCCTGAATCGCAAAGACAAGTAGAGGAAAAAACACTTGTAGAACTTGTAGAAGCAAATAAGTTCAATTTGTTTGTTTTTTAATATTCAGTTTATGATTTTGTTGTTATTTGGCAAAAGCCGCCGCCCACAAAGTGGGCGTCAGTCTTGAGATGAAATCTGCCTTTCTCCTGTGGTCTCTGCTGAAGCTGTAGACCGACTTGTACAAGGTCTCTAAATGTTGTCGGACATCAAATGTCAAGGACCCTATGAATTGCACTGTGGTAAGAGCAACTAAGCACCTTTTGAAGAGGGGGTGAGATCCTCCGAAAGAGAAAGAAAAGACTCTTGGCACCTTTTTCTAAAGACAGATGTTGATTGAGAGCGTCGGGCTCCGGGTTTGTTTCAGATTGGTGCTACTGAGGAAAACACAAAGCAATGCAAACCTGAGCGGAGGCCTGAGGCAGCAGCTGCTGACTGGGTCTCGACCTGTGGGCACATATTGTTGTAATAGGCAGTTTTGCATAATGACGCCTTTCTGAAGTGCCTGGAGCGTGAAGCCACAGGGACCTGTGTTATTATGCCTGATCCTACACCCTATTGGGAACGTGACCCTGACTACTGCTCCGAGCTCGGCCTCGCTTGACTTTACTGAGAGAAAACTAAACTACAGGCTTCTGTGGAATCGTTTCACATTCTCAGCCAAAAAAATTCAACCAAAATCTTCTCCTTTCCGAGTAAACGTGGAAAACAGTATCTGGAACCGGTTCCTGTGAACATCCTCTCTCTGGGAAATATCAGTTCAGAAGCGGCTGTTAGCGAAGTGATTTGTTTTTCAACCTTGACGAGCTCCCGACTTGGTTTCGTTCCAAAGCTGCTGCTCTGCATCGCTGCTCTCCTCCTATGGAAACTCCATTTCCTGGAGAGGAGCCGTTCAGACCCTGAAGCTCTTCACCTCCCTGAGGTCTCGATCACTGTCGGTTTGAAAGCTGCCGATCTGAAGGTTCAGGGCAGTTCAGTCCCTGTTTTTAGTTTTTGTTTCCTTTTTGACGTTCTGGGACATGTGGACTCCAGCTCGTGTGAAATCAGAGCTGTTGTGTAAACGCAGGATTCCTGTTGTCGAGGCTGGAAAGCTTCTGCTGCTGGGGGACCGAGCTGTGATGTCACTGAGGCTCTGAACGCCACCGGTGAAAACCTGCTTGGTTTCTATCTGACGGCCGAGATGGAGGACGAGTCCAGCACCGAGGCGGCAGAAGGAAAGTCTCTCTGCTCTTCCCGCTGCTGAGACGTGCATTCCTCCCCCCCGCCTTCTTTTCTTTCAAGGCTTGGGAAGCTGCCGGCGCTGCCAGCGGAGTCACAGGATCTCCTGCTGGCAGCTGCCGCCCTCACATGCAGCAAACCAGCAAAGACAATTGTGCACATCGCTGGAGTTTAACATGTTGTGCGACCGTGTGTTGTCATCGTCGTGGGAGGTGGAGGTCTCTGGGTTCACGAGAGATTCCTCTTTGAATGTTTAAGTGTGTCCTGATGTTTCCCTTCCTGTGAAGTTACGTAAGGCGAAGCACCATCTGCTGTGTACATCGATCGAAATGCCAAAAACTGAACTGGAGAGCAAACTGTTGGAACACAGTCCTCCCACAGATCCCAGCAACCAGCACCACACGGCGCCGCAGCCACTGGGATGCTCTCGAGGCTCTGAGTGACGCCGCGGCGCTTTGCCCTCGTTCCTCTTTGTATCTGGAGCGATGTCCCTTTAACTGTGAAGCTGCAGCGGGGAGGGGCCGGCGTTTGGCGAGGCCACTTGTCTCCGCTCACATTCCTGACTCGGTTTCCCAGAAAGCTCATGTTTATGTATACCTGGAAGCAGGAGGCAGATATTCTGAGGGGAGGAAACTGAAGCGACCCAAAGATGGACGTCTGCGGCTCGGCCTGGTCTCCGTGGCGGACTGAGCTTCAGCCTCGTGGACCCAGGACCGGCTGAGAGACTCAGGAGTGATGCTCCCGGGTGACTCAGCCAACAGTGACATAATGTGGACAATGACTTTGCAAAAAAAACACAAAGACGATCTTTGTGTGAGTCACTTCCTCGCTGGGAGAAACAAACAGTCTGAAACTCGTCTGGTGCTGATGTGATCTGTGGCTTTTTCTCTGAGAGGGAGAAGGTTCGATTCCCCTCAGCTGCTGGAGGAGGTTCCAGGGTTAAAGTGAAGCTGCAGATAAACATCGACTGAGATCCATGTGCAAATATCCTTTGGACGCACTCTCTCCCTTTAACCATTAAGTCAGACTCTCAATGTTGATTTAGTATTTAATGAGATGTGTCACCGAGCCAAGGTCCAACAGCTCCTCAGATTAAATCCAGCTGCAGCAAGTTTCACACTCTCATAAATATTAGTTCCCTAAACGTGCATTTCATCAAGATCCACAAGTGGTTCCCAGAGAAATTCATGAACATGTGAAAAGAGATTAATTCCTGGATCCGCGTTGTAATGTAATGGGTTCTCTCGTGGGACAGGCTCCTCCCACAAAACCCAACAGAAATGGAACGAGTCTTTTCTGATCAAATACAAACGAACGCAGATGAAACGTCTTCATGAAGGTTTGTTCTTCTGCCACCAGACGCACTTCAGGACATTCAGATCCAAATTAAAGCTGTAAGCCACGACGATTGACCGCCTGTGTGTGACTGACAATCACCAGAAGAAACTGTCCAGTAGGTGGCGCCGTGACTATGACTGAATATTGTCGTGTAGATCTTTTTGAAGGTAGAGTTTGTTTTTAAATCTCCAAAAATCGCCTGTTGGGTTTTGACAATGACTCCAAGAGGCTTAATCGTACATTTTGATAACTATTGTGAGTTTACCAGCAAATTTTGCTTCAAAATTGCGATTTGTTTGGAAGAAAAGGGAAAATACTTCTTTGGGTCATCGCAGCAGTCGGAGCGTGCGACGCTTAAAATGAAAAGATGATGTTCTGCGTTAAATTAGCTGCAAACAAACGTAAAAACAGAATTTATTGTAGAAATGTGACTCTAGTGCCTCCAGTGGATATTTGAACCACTACAAGTGACCGTCGGAGGGAAATCTCCACGTTTCCCACAGTTATGCTAATTTGAAACTTCTAACTTTTCAATGAACACATTGTTAAAGTGATAATTATTTGCTGTCCCTGATGAATCGTCTTCTTTCTGCGAACCAGCTCTCAGCTCAGTGATCTGGACGCATGTGGGCGTCGTGTCAGACTGATGGACACTTCGTCTCCGTCTCCGTGAGACGCAGCAGCTTTCTGGACGCGGCGCTGGGGCCTTGTGGGACTTGGCGGGTTTGAATGGACCCATCAGTAAACCAACACTGGTGGGAGGCTGCTGCCCTCCGGGTGCCCGTCCCCACTCTGCTCCAGCGCTCGCATTGTCGGAGCCACTCAGGCTCCTCCGGTTTCAAAGGCGACGGGTCTCCGGGGCCGAGGAGGCCGGGGGGGAGGTGGCACTTAGCCGGGGGCCTCGCAGGAGTTTATCTGAAACCTTTGAATTCCTTCCAGCACCTCGTCCTCCGCCGCCTGTCCAGCTCCTGACGGGGGGGGTTGAACTCCACATTTCCTGTTGGTGAAGCCGGCGCTCGCTCCAGCTCCAGCTCCAGCCTCAGGTGTCTTGTCATCGCGTTCGATTCCCTGAGCTCAGCGTCTGTTTTTCAGAAATCTCTGACGATCTTTCAAAACCCGGAAGTGATGAGAACACGTCCGAGTTTAAAGTGGGCGGGGCTCCGGTGTAGAAAGGATGAATTCCTGTGCACCAATCAGAATTCATCAACACTTAAATGAAAAGTGATGACAGCTGATTTGGTTTCAATTGAAATAAACCTCAACGTCCTGACAGAGACGATAATGTAGATTTAATTTTCTAATTTTAACTTTAGCTTATTTTTGTCATAAATTTAATTTTATAAGATTAAACTAAAGATGATGTTTAACCTTTTTCCAAAGTTGTGAGTGTTTGTTTCCAAAAATAGATGTTGGCAGGAAATGACACATCTAAAAAATATGTTTTTATAAAAGAAATTATAAAGAAAGAGAGATAAACTCTGATGATCTCTTTCACGAAAACTTTAAAGGTTTAAAAGAATAGTTCAACGCTTTGGGGAAACACAGTTATTAGTTGTTGGATCGCTGCATTTCACACCACACAATGTGTGTTGTGATCCGGAGTGCTGCACAACCGACTTTCACACTTCGCCATCTTCCACCAGGAGAGTTAAAGATGTTATAACACAACAATTAACACGAGAGATGTTGTGAGTTTAACCCTGGAAGTAAAACAAAGTGTTAGAATGAAATTGGCTGTTATTGGAAGTTCTACTTTCTTTGCTTTGTCATCGGAGATATATTATGAATGAAGTTTTGTGCGTTTCTCATGTTTTGAAACATCACCAGAGATCAGACGTTGAGCTCTCGTGTCATTTCAGTCGAGCTCGATGAGTCGAAGTTTCCATCGTGGAAGTTGAGCAGGAAAGGGAAGAAATTTAAGGGAAGGAAATAAAACTTCGGTATCAAACAAAAACAATAAATCACGTCCCTGCTGGTTCTTTAACACGTTGAGAAAAAACCTGCTGAGCGACGAGAGGAGAAGAAAAACCAAGAGACGAGCAAACATTCCACGACTTCATGTCACATCCTGTACAGCAACCTTTACTTCTGTCCTCCCTCCGTCAGTATCACAGTACTACAGTAAATACTTTGGACCTGTTAACACATTAACACATCTTTATGTACAACTCCTTCATCAGTAAGTAACCTTTAAGAAAACAGTCAAAGAAAAAAAAAAAATACAAGAAGTGCCGTACAAATAGAAGCCTAATATTTTTTGTTTTGGTTTTGTGTGAGTGTACTGTACACCTGTATAATGTATATTTTAATATTTATATGCAGCTGTTGTATTAAAGTATATTTTTAAGATAAGAAAGCGGTGCCGTGTTTCTGTTCAGCCTCGTTCCCTCTGAAGTGATAATTGCTCGTTAACACAATTCTCCAGAAAACAGAAGGTGTGTGTCTGTGTGAAGTGAAGCTGCACTCACGTCAATTTAAGGTGTTTTGGTGTTTTTGTGTTTTGTCTCCGCTTCATCCTGCAGCAGCCTGGAGGTGCAGGTCAGACCCGCTGCACAGCACCACCACCAGGTCACAGAGCGTCACTGCATCCGTTAAGATGAAAGTGGATTTTACATAACTCGATTTTGAAGGAACAAAGGCGACGGCGGCTCTTTGTTCTGTCGCTGGTTGTCTCATGTGAAGGATCCAGATCAGACCTGGTTCAGGTGCAGATCTCAGATCTCACACTTTAAAGCCGCCTCACCGGAGGAACTCAGGGACAACGTCTGATTCCCAGTTGCTTCCTTGCAGCTCGTCTTTCCTGAACTCGTGTCCCAGTTGCTCTGGATGATTCCCAGTCTGAACCCTAAGAGGCAGTTCCCTCTAAACCGGCTTGAATCAAACCAAAGCCCGAAGCTCAACTCAGTCATTAGATGCCTTTAAAGGTCAAATGTGGCATTTTCCAAAACAAGAGTAAATCTGATCTGAGGTGTTTTAAATGTGGTCAACTTTGGTTTTAAAATGATGATTAACATTTTGTTTGTAAGAATTATTTCTCTTGGAAGACGTTGGCAGGTTTATATGTAAACATTTAGCTTCTGTCTGACCCGGTTCAGTGGAGGAGGAGGAACAATACAATTTACAGTTTGATAAAAGTACCAATGACACTACATCATTGTGGCTGCAGGAGGCGGGGTCAAATGTTAGCTGCCCGCTGATTGGACCATCTTACAACAGATATTTGGTAATGTGTAGTGGAGTAAAGTTGAAAAGTACCTAAAGATACATCTTAGTGTAGTAAAAACACATGAAAAATGTACTGAAGTAGACTAACAGAGTAAATGTACACGATCTGAACACTCACATTAGTTTCTCATCCACCTGACCCATGGGAAGCAGCCGAGTGGACGTTAAGGTCAAAGGTCAGGACCAAACATCTCACAACACAAAACCAAAGAGTCAACTTTTATTACAAAGAAATGATTTTTCTTTATTGGAATGGAATCGATTCTCTTCACATTGATGTTCAAGGTACCTGGATTAAAAACACGAGAGTCGAGGGTTCTCTTCGGTGAATCGGTTCAACATTGCACGACGCCCAGCTCCGGAAAAAAAACACTCGACGAGTTCGTGAAGCAGCAGAAATCCCACAATGCACCTCGGGACAGAACCAGGAAGAGGAGTGAGGTTTGTGATCGAGAGACGATGACATCACGTCAGAACGAGAAGAAACAAAACAAGTGGAATCACGATTTTTTGTTCAGCTTCTCGGCTAAAGGAAACATATTCTGTTCATATTCAGATTTTAATAAGTGTAACTAAGGTTTACACTCCCAGAAAACATCCCTTTCCTCAAACTTGGACTTATATTTATTCCTCAGGCTGAATAAAGACGGACGACATGACCCAAAAGTGAAGCCAAAGGTTCTTGATCGCCCCCCGGTGGCTGGCTGCAGTATAGGTCATGCAAGTTGAAATTTACATGGAATACTTTTTGATTCACAGATTGTTTTTGGCATCACTTCTGGAACGTGGGGGGAGGTGGGGACACGTCGACCACCTGTAATTACAGTTCATGGGCGTAAAAGAGAAACTTTAAAACACGAGAGGAAAGAAACTCTGAATAAAACCATCGTACGTTTCCTTTAACGATCAAACCTTCACTTCACGTCTCATTCTCTAACAAAGGAATCAGCTTCTTAACCGTCAACACACCTCGGAATGAAATCCATAAGAATTAACATCATCTTTCTGACATTCAAATAAAAAAAAACATCTCCCACTGTGGGATCAACACGTAATTTAACTCCCCGGGAAGTTTCAACAGTTACTAATCAGACACAGATTTGCATCGTCATGGTTTGTCGCTCCGCTGAACGAGTCACAGCGACGAAATACAGTAAAAATTAAAAATGAGAAAAATCGACCCTTATTTTCACAATAAGACTTTCTACCTCAAAAGTGGTTTTAAATTTGAAAACCACCGATTGGACGAGAGCAGATTTTTTTTTCCCTTTGGTGGAATCGTTGGATTCTGGAATCCGGCCTCCGGGGCCTCGGTCGGTTTTCAGCAGCTTCATCCAGACGCTGAGCAGATCTCTCAGCTGATGAAACGCCTCTCAGCTCGGTCCCTGCACTGATAAAGATCTGGACTGGACGGGGGGGGGGGGGGGGTGGTCTGGCTGAACAACAGTAGCATTCAAGTATCAAAGCACAATCTGAGGCTGACGTCATCAGTCTGCTTCGGAGGGAGTCGCTCCATCGGGGACGGACGGGATGAAGATGAAAGAGACGCTCACTGTGACACCAGCTCGCTGAAGATCAGGATCAGTTGTGAAGCTGCTGATGGTGGTGGGATAATTTGTCTCGGCTGTTTCACCGACTGGGAAATAAACGGTTCTTCGCTGAGTCACGGCTGCGTCGTCTTTGCTTCCTTTGTTTGCAGGAGAGGAAGGATTTAACAAAGGGAAGGAAACGATCTCCTCTGGTCATGTGACGTCGTAAGAAGCCGTTTGGATTCGTTTTAGATCAAATATGTTCTCATGAGTCGTGTTGGACGATCAATAAAACCACATTCTTACACCAGATCTCTTCCATTGAGCGTCTGTGTTTTCTGTCTCGGCAGCAAAGAGCCCGGCGCTGATCCAGGTTCAGTGTCGGACCAGCAGGAAACTAGAACCTGGATCTGAGAGGGAATGGTTAGTGTTTGATCCTGTAATGTGGAGCTGATTCTTTTCATCTGAAATTGTCTTGGAGAGAAGAGAGAACATGTTTCCCGTCTGAGAGGAGCTCGCTGCTCCGAGCTGACGATCAAAGAGGAGTTTGATGTCCAGGCTCATTAAAGCTGCTCCGTGTTGTTTCTCCGTGAAGTGAACTCCCCCCCCCCCCCCCCCCCCCCCACACGTCGCCTCTGGCTGCTCTGGAATCATCAGGATCCTGATTATCCTCACAGTCTTTAGTGTTGGATTTGAGGTTACAGTAAATTGTTGTTGCTGTTGCATCTTCCTCAGGGGAGGAGGGCGTCTCCCTCCTCGACCCAGAGGAGGCTCAGGGCCTCGGCCTGACGACTCTCCCGCTGGTGGATCCTCCGCAGGCGCAGGATGTAGAGCAGGATGGCGAGCACCACCACCAGGATGCAGAGGGAGAACAGGTGGTGGTTGTAGAGGAAGGAGGAGCGCAGCCAGCTGGGGTGGTTCTGTCTCAGCGTCTCCTGCTGCAGGTCCCTGGAGGAGAGACAAGGAGGTGCAGGTCTCGTAAAACAATCTTCTAATCTTCAGTGTTGAACAAAACAACGATAAGAGGACATGAGTCCTCGAACATAATAAATTATCTCATATGAAGGGACACTAAAAAAAACAAGTCCTGAGAGAAAGGTCACGTCTTCTTTCAGACAGGAGCAGTCGACCTTGAGCAAAGTGATAAATCTCATCTAATCTGTGTTTCCCCCCCGAGGGCGAGGCTGCGTGGTTCATTCAGCCATGACTGCAGAAAGATATGAGACTGTAAAAGATGGAGGACACGTCTCTACCTCCGCCCACCATCCAGAGAGGAAGCTAGAACACCCCCGACACAAACGCTGCCATCTTGGGTCGATGATGTCATTTTGCGGCAGCGAGGTCACAACACACGTTCAACCAATTAAAAATGTTTGAACCCAACTAATAAATCTAAATTTAGGTCTGAACCGAACCTGACCCGTCTCACGTGAGTCCAAACTTCAACTACAAAGAGACGTCTGATCCACAGAGGACTCGCTCCCCCACCACCTCCACCACCACCATCACATCGTTACCTGAGCTGCAGAGCCCTCCACACTGTCACTGTGACTCATCAGACACTTTGAACACATGATGAGAACCAGGAGGTACCTGAGAGGCAGGAAGCGGGTCTTATACAGGATGGCTCCCAGCGTCCACTGGACCTCCTTGTCGTAAACCAGCTGAGCCGTTTTCAGACTGGGGTAGTCGGGGGGGAACCGGAACCCAGAGTGCAGCACCTCGTACATCCAGGCCGACTTGAAGCACTGATGCCTGGGTGGGGGGGAACAGAGGGATGGGTTAGAGAGCAAAGAGAGGACTGGTTCTCACTGGTCTGAGCTGCGCCACCTACAGGCCAGAAGCAGCAGTGTTCAACAGCAGCCTGAGACTCAGATGTCCAGATAACAAGCAAAATAATAAATCATAACTTCTGTGGTTTTAATTCTTCACCTGCAGGAAACAACTAGATTTTGAAGATATTGTGTTTTTGATATTTTAAAGCTGAATCATATTCTCAGAGTAACGATATAGTTCAGTTAAGTCCAGGCTTTGGTTTTTGATTCTAGAATCTCGAGTGTTAATGAAACCAGGAGGATCTGGGGTCTCGGTGTGGACATGTTTTTGTTTTATTGGAGTTGATCATCACGCAGCAGCTTCAGATATTTATGGATTTATGGAGCTGTGATGTGAGACTAGTTGTTAATCCTCTGAACATCAGTTTGGTTGATTCAGGGACTGAACTAGTTTGGCTTCATTGAGGAAAAGATCAAGTTTGAGCTGGAAACAGATGATTTCACAACATTCACCACCTTCAAAGCCCCATGGAAGAAACCCTGAAGGCAGAACAGCGCCCCCATGTGGACAATCTGCAGCTTGCTGTAACACACTTCCCATTGTGCGTATTACATGAAGCCTTTTACATAAAGAACCAGTTCTAAGTAAGGATCTACACCAGTGTCTGTAATCAGATCTGTTCTCTGTCCATCTATCACCAAACAGACGTGATCTGTTCTCAGATCTGTTCTCAGACACTGATGCCCACAGTGTGGTGGCTGCAGAGAGACACACGACACAGAGCAGGTTGTGTGTCATCACGATGTGACTCGGACAAACAGATGAACCTACTTGAGTCGGCTGATGTCGGCCTGCTGAGCGAAGAGCTGGTCGTCCAGACGCTGCTTCAGGGTCGACCACCTGGTGGCGCAGTAGTCCTGCACAGCAAAGATCAAAGTCACATCTCCAGTTGCTTCTCTGTACCTGTGTGTAGCAGTGTTGTGTTTGTGTTACCGTAGCAGCTCTGGAGTACTTCTCACTGTCGTACTGTCCTCCGATCCTCAGCACGTCCTCCATGCAGTAGTAGAACTCAGAGAAGCCGTAGAACTCACTGTTGCTGAAGTTGATCGGAGCCTGAAGAAAATTTAATAAACCATGAGATTAATAATGTGAGTCTATCATGTTGAGTCTAAAACTACTAATCATCACCCACTTATTTAATAGTAGTGCGTCTTGTTTAATATGTTCAATCTGCGATAGACGTTTTAATATTTGCCCCAGAAGTTAAAACAACATTATGCAACATCCACTGAGCAACAGCGCCCCCTGCAGCCACACAGGATCCATTCTGTTGTAATACGTGGTTTCATGTGTAGTCTATCAATGTGTTGAGCTGAAACACAACTGAACTCTGGATATTACCCATGATCCTCTGCTTCCTGAACCTGAAGAGCTGCTGCTGTAACAAATCCACCAAACTCTGCTCAGAACTCTTCATGTTTTAACAGTTTCCTGCTGAATGATGGAGATAAACTCTGGTTGCTAATAACTTCAGAGTCTTTTTAACTGATCTCAGTTCAGCTTCACTCTTCAGCTGCAGCTGGTTGTGACAGTCTGTGACTCTCAGTCAGTTGTTCTCACAGGAGATGGAACCCACTGACCAGAGTCACAGAGAACAGAGGCTCAGGGAGAGAAGGAGGAAACTTCCTCTTCAGTGAGTTGTACCTGATACACGCCCCCTGGGGACATGGTTCCGTTGTGGAGGCCGAGGAAGGGCAGGACAGAACGCTGACACTCAGCCCAGGCTCCCTGACCCCTCAGGTACAAGGTGCGGTTCTCCCTGACCACCGTGTCCGACAGCCCGACCGGCAGACACGGGTCCAGGTAGGGTTTGTCCTCGGTCAGGCCCGTCTGCGTGGTGAGGAACCTGCACAACAGGAACAAGAGAAACACTGTTCAGGTGTCAGGTGGTGAAATAAACCTGAAGTTACAGTTACTCTCAGACTTGATTGTAGATTATCTGAGATAATCACAGAGCTTGAATTAAAATGTATGTTTCCTCAGATTGACTATTTCAACAAGATGAGACTTATCATATTCATGAGGAGACATTAGTGTGATTAACAGAAACAACAGATTGACGAGACCGACCGGCCTGAAAACACCATTTACATCATGTTCCACCCGGCTCATGAAGTAAATACTGAGGGGGGGGGGGGGTGTAGTCATTTATAACTAGTCTAATAATAACTACTGTATGAGAAGAGATAAGCTGAGGACCAATGTGTGTGAAGCGTATGAACCTGTTCTTGGCGAATGTCTTGTTCAGCAGCTGGTCCTCGTACCGCTGCCTGGCCATGTTCCCTCCGAAGCCGAGGAACGTGGTGACGTAGACCCGGTACACGTGTTGTGTGTGGTCCACGTCACAGCCCAGATTGAACTCTGCCAGGACACTCTTCCCTGCCTCCTCCTGGAAAACACACAACACACAACACACACGACACACAACACACACACAGGACTGGTGTTAAGGTCGTCCCCTCTCCAGATGTAAAGAAACATGAGTGATTTCTGCAAAGACAGCATCTAGATCTTCTCATCAATAACTTCTGATGATATTACTGTGGGATCTGAGTTATGTGATTTCTAAATATTAAAAGTGTTTCATAGACAAAATGATCAAATCAATCAAATGACCAGCAGCTTTGTGTGACTGCAGCTCTTCACCTCTTGTGGTGAGATGAAGGTGATGGCACTGGGAACCTCATAGGCAATCTGCAGAGAAGCTCCTCCCATATCCATGATTCCCACTGTACGCCGCCTGCTGATTGGCTGCTGGTTCTGAGACCCGGTCGTCACCTCGACTGTGGCGTCCTCTGAGAAAATAAAAATTTTTAACACAGTTATGTTTTGGTTATTGGTCAAATATTAACACTGAATAGACACATATTATTATTATTGACTTTATCTGAAGAACGTGTTGTTTTCTCCTCCACACTCACCATCGTCAGCGTGATCAAAGCGGCCCAACACAAAGTTGATGCCAATCCATGCATACACGCCTTCAGGGGGACAACAACAAGAACAAATTATCACAGGTAATATTCAATCAACAACTAAAACCAGCCTCATCAAACAATAACAACCCCAAAGTGAAATCAGAGAAGATAAGAAGGTCCTCTCACCCTCCTGCTTCCCAGAGATGACCTCAGCATGCGAGCTGGAGAACAGGAAGTCAAACTCCAGAGGGACGTCACTGACCAGGTCCTCCAGGATCGCTGCCTGTTGACTGCGTGAACACCAGAAGCATTAAGGTCACCGACACCAGAACTAGAGAAATGAAGCTGATGCATGCGAGTGTTTCTCACAGAGCGGGGGGGGGGGGGGGGCTCACCTCTCTGGCAGCAGCCTCATGCCGGCGGTGCACAGGATGTAGAGCGGCGTCTCCTTGTGTTTGATCCTCGGGACGTGAGCGGCGGCGAAGCTGAGGAGCGGCTGCAGGTAGTTACTGGCCTGCGTCGGGGACTTGGCCAGAGTGGAGATGCCTGTGAAGACCACGAGCACGTTTGTGTTTCGATGCAAACGACCAAGACAACTTGTTTAACTTGCTGTTGTGTTGTTGCCACAGTGCGTTAAACAACAGTTTCTCCAGTTGAATAAACAGATCTTTGTGCAGCAGCAGCTCTTTGTCACGTTTACAGTTTCAGACAGAAGCAAACAGACCGTTCCAAACAGGCACATAGTGATCATCATAATTAAACCTCACTCCTCAGTTTTCATGAAAACACTGCAGCAGATCAGGTTCTTCTATAAACTCTGTTGCAGCACAGGGGACGTCCAACAGCTCAAAATGCCACGTAACCCTTAAAGTCAGCTCCTGGAACAAACTCTGTGAATCTAATCAGTCTGCTGTGACCCAGATAAGACAGAGTCACATGGACTGAACAGTTCTCACCACTAAGACAAATTAATGAAGCCAATCTCCACAACTTTAATAATCTCAAGATGAAATGAGCACGAAGGGAAAAAGACAGAAGAATTTCTAAAATAAAACAATTTACGATCTTCTTTTCTTTCTCTCTACTTTTTATTTTCCACGAATGTTCTTGTTTATCTATTTCTCACGCTCTGTCTTTACCTTCTGGCTGCGAGTCAAAGGGACAGACACTGATAAGCTGTGATCCTCGTGTCGGCACCGCTGTGTTCTGAGGAACTCTGAATGACACCGTTGTAACGTTGTAACACAATGACACAACAGGAACAGTTTAAGACACAACATTTTGAACAAACCTTTGTAGAACTTTGCTCTTTTCCTTTCTCACAGCACTTGCACTGATCCGATAATTGTGGTGGAAGTTTTAAACAATCTAAATAGTAGTAAATATATGGAGCTCCATTTTCTCTCCATGGAAACAGTGGAAACATGAAATCCTCAGCAAACCAAGAGCCGAGCTTGGTCTGGTTTGTTTGTGTTTGACTTCTAACCCTAACCCTTAAACACCCAACACACTCTCACACCCTTTGTGGTTTTAAAGAAGACAATGTTCGATGAACGGAATGGAGACAACCCAGTGTCAACACCTCTTAATGTCACCCACTGGTTTGTCAGCTGCTATTTCGAAGCCTCGAGTTCCGTGTTTTCAGCTGGAAGTCAGCATCCACTTTTATAAACAATCTATGCATTCTACAGAAAAACATATGAACAGAGTGATAACCTCGGCTCCGCCTCCTCACCAGGTTTGATCTTCTTCACCACAGGTTTGTGTTCGTGGTCCTTCATCTGCCGGATGTCCAGCAGGGTGTGGGGGTTCCCGTTGTGCGGGCGCCAGTAGTACACAAACACCCGAGAGCCGCTGCTGCCACAGTCCACCACAATCCCATAATTCAGAGAAGGGTTGAGGATGTCAGTGGCCTCCATTGCCTCTGCAACAGAGAGGTACCTGGAAGAGGACCGACATTATGAAGCTGTTACATCAACACAACTAGTTTGATTATGAGCACACACTGGTTCAGGTTTAATTCACACACAATATTAAACCCTCTGCATGATGCAAGTCTAAAATATTTTAAGACTCACTTGTTGTAATGGGCCCCAGGCTGTCGCTGGGGGCCCCATAGCAGCCTCTGGTTGGTCCCGAAGATGAGGAGCGTGGAGATGATGAAGAGGAGCAGCAGCAGCAGCAGCCTCTGTCTGGGAGCGCAGCCCAGGGACAGCAGGGACACGCTGCAGTACCAAGAGGCCGGCAGGCAGGACAGAGTGATCCTGGGCAGGAAGACAACGACAACAAAGCTTAAATACACAAGTTACAACACACAAAGTTAAGTCAGACAAACATCACAGGTTCTTTGCACATCTTTACCTTGCCATAAGTCCACGTTGGCAGAAACACAAGGTGCTACAGTCGTCACCTCATGGTGTCTGCAGTCGGGTCAGGATCCTTTCCTGAGACGTGTCTTCTGTCTGTGGGGAGGAAGAGGAAGAAACGTGTCAACACAGCTGAACAGTGAAGTAACATCTTAAACTGGTGATCAGAGAGAGCACACCTCCGAATGCCCTGTCTCTGCAAAAAGAAAGTGATGCATCCAGCCATTTATCTGGATCCACTCCACAAAATGTAATCTATCTGCTCAGTAGTTTTCGGCGAAAGCCTGAAAACTTCCACAAACTAAAACAAACATACTTCACATCATTTTAAAACAGGCTACAAGTGAACTGAATGTCCCTGGAGCTAAATAACCTTTGGTAGCCTTCAGAATACCTGTGGCCCAGAATTATGAGATAAGATAAAATAAATCATTTCTGTCCCACAATGGGGAAATTTGCAGGATCACAGCAGCACTATGTACAGTGAGTGGATTGAATCAGTGTGTTGCACAGAATTGATATTTCACAGTTAGGAGCGTTAACCCAGAGTTAAAAAGTCTATAATAGATGAGAAAAGAGAATTATCACGATTAAAGTCTGATGTTTGCTCCTGTTTGAAGATGATTGACAGATCTGAGGTGGATCAAATAAGAGTGACAGCTCCTCACTGTCCTTAGACCATGAATACACGTTTGTGTTTAGATACACATCGCCCAGTCTTTAAAAACACACACTGCACTTGCTCCTTCTACACAACACACACGATATTTACCTTGTGATAGTGTGTGAAAAGCTGCATCTGTTAGCATCACATGTTCCACACACCTGTAATACAGAAGCTAACGGGCTGGTGTCTTCCTTATATGAGTTATAGCGGTTATAGATCCACAGCAGCAGGAGAACGTGATGCTAACACCCACTCACACAATGTAGATCTTATATAAGCAACACAGGCAGCTAATGTGCCGGCTAGCTCCAGATGCTAACCCCTCTCTGAGATTACCTCCCCGGCAGAAGCGACTCCAGCCCCGCGACAGTTACTCTCCCTCCGCGGGGATCTGCTGCTCCTTCGACCGTCAACACGATGACGTGTTTTCTGAAACCATGAAAACTGACATTCACCAGGAAGATGTTCACAGACGACGAGGAGAAGAAGAAGAAGAAGAGGGGGAGGAGGAGGAAGAAGAGGAGGAAGAAGAAGACATGACGGGAAACTAAAGCCTCCAGACTTCCGGTCGACCCTTGAACACGTCTATCAGCTGCCATGCTGCATTCAGGACTATAGGAGAAATTAGACCTCATGTGAACTACCCACTGTTCCCACAAGGTTGCAGTATTTTACTGTTCAGCTTGAGCTAATGTTTTGATCTGACCAGAATATTATTATTATGATGATGATGATGATGATTATTATTATAACCATAATAACCATTATTTATATATTCTATCAGTTTCTATATTTTATCTATCTATCTATCTATCTATCTATCTATCTATCTATCTTCCTAAAGATTAATTTAATATTTATTAATTTTACATTCATATATGTAGATTTGTCTTCGTTTCCAATATGTCATAACAGGGAACGTTGGAAGATGTTTCAATGTATATTTATATATTAAGTATTTCAAGCATTTCTGCAGCTATATGATAAACTAGGGCTACGTTAAGACACATTTACAACTTTGATGCAATAAAATAAAGTCTATTATCAAAAGCCAGGTTAAAGAGATGTGTGTAAAACTCATATGTTTGATTTCCACACCTCCAGCAGCTCGCAGGTCCTCAGGCGGAATGTTCCAGTGGATCAGAGTCAAAAGCTGCCGTTACCAGTTCACTGACCAGTACCAGAGGAGCTGAGGAGCTGTATTGGTTATATATATATATATATATTTATATATATACATTTATATATTTACAAGATATGTTACTGGAACTGCTGATCCAAGCTCTTCCCGGACATGTGACCTCCCACTGTTACAAAACAGTAACGCCCAGCGAATCAGAATCCCCGCCCTTCTTAATTACCCGCCTCATTTTTAGAACCAACTGACCAATCGAATAGGCCCTTGGTGATTGACGTGTGTTTTATCCAATCAGCGCCCGCTCTCCCCCTGCCTCAGTGACGCACCCCCGGATGTTTCCCGGGTTCCGTGCAGGAGCAGCGACGCGCCAACACGCTCCGCGGGAGGCTGCGAGTCAGACGGATCCGCCGGGAACACGCCAGCCACAGGGTCGCTCGGGTCCGGGAATCGAACCCGCTTCACGGACGTACACTCTTGGACGCCTGAATGGAAGCGGACGGCTTCGTGTCCCGGCGAACGTCCGTGGAAGCACCGGGCGTCGACAGCCGCGTCGCGGGCGCCGCAGCCGGGGCAGAGATCCGATGGCTGGGTGGGCGGCTCCGGGACGCCACCGGGGGGTTTGTCGGCTCTCTTTCACCGAGGATGCCCGGGGAACAGGACTTTGCCCCCGTGTTGCATCGAGCACCGCCGGCGGACAGCCCGACCTCTGCGGAGCCGGACATGGACTATGAAGGGCTTCCTCCGGGGGAAGCCACCAGCACTCACATGCTGGCAGGAGCCGTGGCTGGGATCATGGAGCACTGCCTCATGTACCCCATCGACTGTGTCAAGGTACCGGCGCCAGGGCTCGCACCACACCGCGTCTTTCACCACATGCTAGGCCCGGTCTGTGTCGCTTCACGCGCGGCCACGGGTTCCACAGCCCCGGTGCAAACGTAGAGGCCCGAGTCCGGTTAGCCACAAGCTAACAGGGGCAACCTTGCTAGCAGAGGTCAGCCAGCTAACTAACGTTGACACGAAAGAGCGAGAAACTCAGTGTTCAAGGTGAAATGTGAAAAATCCCTGTGATGTACGTGTCCTTCACTTTCACGTCCATGTTGCTGCGTCATAATATTATCATAAGAAACTGTTCGGTGTGATATCTGCGTCTCCTCTCATCGAGCTAGCATGCTACACACGTTAGCTTAAACGCTCAGGCTGCAGCCGCACTCACTGGCGACCGTGCATCCATTATCGGACACATCCCTGGCTGAGTTGTGTTGCAGTTGTCGCCCTGAGGGGAAGCGACTGATCCGGCTCCTCGACACGACGTTACTTCTGCTTCGGTTCTATTCAGCCACGTTTCACTTCACTTTGACATGGGTGGTGTTGTTGTTGTTGTTGTTGTTCCAGAGTAACACACTTACTACTTCTGGTACTTTGGTCGATAGAAGAGTAGAGAAGACAATTAATTTACTGGAAATAGATGAAGTAAGTTATTGACATATGTTGACATAGAGTCCAGAAGTCTTCAAGCAGATCTATAGACAATTCTATTTGCAAATATAAACCAAAGGACAGTAGTAAAGAGTAAACATTGTTCTTGATTGTAAATAGCCAAGCAGTGTTTCGCTTTCTTTTTAAAAATCTACATTTATGAATTTGATATTTACCTATAATTAATATATGTATCGTACCGGGAAGTTTCCTTGCAGAGATATTTATAAATCAGAATCTGATATGTGTCCAAAGGTGTGACTATGTATCTGGAAACCACACAGTGGGGTTTTCATAAATTCCTTCCGTGACTGGATATAAATAGAGGAGATGTTGAACAGTTTCACTTCCCTCAAGAGGGAAAAATGACATTTGTGGTCGGGGAATATTGAAGTAAAAAAATATTTAAGGAAGTCGGTGCAAAGTTGGAAATAACAAGGATGTTGCATCATCTCCGTGTCCCAACATCCACACAGAGCATCGTCAGGTGTCTCCAATAATGAACCAAACTAAAATTATACAGATATTGAACTTGAACTTGGTTATAACCTGATTTTCATTGATAGTTTCAGAGTCTTTTTGATGCAGGCACATAACTGCAGATTTAAACCTCCAGAGAAAATCCATGTGCTAAGGTCAACGTGAGGAGATAACAAAGAGTGGATGATTAACTCCGATAGGGCGACAGACCAGAGACATTGATTTTAGGCGATGAACAACCAGACCTGATATAAGGAGATGTGTAGTCTGCACAGTTGTCCTCACCTTCATAGACTTACTGTAACCAGTGTACATGACATAACTGGTACATCCAAAGCTTCTCAGCCACCTCAACCAATAAATAATAGGTGAAAATTAACTTAGTTTTTACTTAAACCGAACTCATGCTCCCTGTTTTTTAACCTCTAGCTGTTCTTCTACACAGCCTTGTTTTTTTTTTACCAATAGGATTTGTTATCCAACATGTCAGCTGTGTCAGTGGGGTCCATTTGACCGTAGACTCCCTGTGCTCATGACTTTCAACCTGTTAGTTACACAATTAAATGCTCCAGCTCGATGTTTCCTGTTTGTTCTGTAAAAGAGACAAAAATGAGGCACATTTCAAATGAGGTGTCGTGAATATTTCACTTTGCTGGGAGTGCTTTGTTTCCAGGAAAGATCCAGTAGCTTCCTCTAAGACACTGGTGATGATGGGAAAAGGGAAAGATCTCTGGGAAATGATTTGTGTTTATTTCCTGTTGGACTAGATGGAAAAGAACTTCCAGTAAGCTTATCGTGAGAACATCATGAAGATAAGCACAACTGTACTTGTTGTGTAGTAGTCACACATTCTACATTCAGTCCAACAAAGCTGTTATTCACTACAAATTCTATGATGATTATCTTTTTCCAGTTCATTGCATTTTTTTGGTTAATCCGCCTCAAACAAGGAAAGTTTCCACTGGAGAGTTTCAGTCACACTGAGCAGCAGATTAAAAACATGACTGTGATTTACTAGATTAGAAGTATTTTTATTTTCTGGTTTGTCACTGTGTTGTAACTGGCAGCAGGGTGTGGAGAAACATTTTACATAAAGATTGGATTATTGTCATCAGTCTTTTAGATGGTCACTCTGATAATTAATTCCATAATTACTTATGGAAATGCATCATATACATCTTTAAAGGGGGCAGGGTGTCAGATTTAAAAAGAGCTCTACCTGATAGTTTGTATTGTGCCGTTAAGCATCATGAAGAATTATGAGAAGGAAAGTTTTCAGCTTCTCAATTGTGAAGTTTTTCTTGTGTGATTAGTTTTCTATTGTTCAAAGTGATCATCTGATGAAGTAGTGCTCAGCTGCAGTCATAGGAGCTGGAAACTAGTTGAGAATCTCCTGCAGCCGGGATGATTTAACATCTGTGCACACAGACGTCACTGGGTTTGGCCCGAGGTGCAACAGACTTGAAACTATAACAGATCCATGGAGCATTGTTCCTCAGGTTTAAAGACCTGATTGTGAAATGAGGCAGCAGCGTCTGAAAGAAGTCGAAACAACAAACTTAAAGCTTGATTCTCTGGTAGATTGAATATCGGTGACATCAGGAAATAGGTAATTTCAGTGCAAACAAGATATTTAACCTCCAAATTTGAATGGATGTTTGAATTTCAAATTAAAAGCGACTCTAATGTGTTTACACTACTTAGTAAATACAAGGAACTTGATGTGACACAGACGTCAGTAGTTGTGGTTCCTGGATTTAGATTCACTTCCTCACAGATGAGTTGTGTGTCTTCCCACTTGTGGTCTTGTCGGTATTCAGTACAACTTTGTGTGATATGTCACCAACATTAGATTTTGTGTCTTTCTACACAAAACAAATCGCTGAGACTAATATTATCTGGCTAAGTGAAAGTCCAGAAAATAAGATTCTGCTTTAGATGGAAAGGAAACAAGCTCAGTGACTAATGAGCTTATTTATATAAGCCAGTCATCCCAGTAATGACACCTGAGACTCCAGTCACTTGATTCACTGCATAACAACCTAACGGTAGATTCATGGTTCTTCAGGCCGTGTGGATGACAGATGTTAATATTATTTCTTCCTTCTCCTCCAAACAAATCAAACATCATTTTTAGGTAAGCCAGGTCCAAGCCCGGTTTTAAATATCTTTGTTTGACTAGATGTTAGTGTGTGTCGTCCTTTGGCCTCACACAAATGCGCGTTTGTCTCTTTCTGTTGAGATGTTTACTTCTGCTCCTGCTCAGTACTTAGCTCTACTTGACACCACATGTCACATGAGTGCTTATTAGCTGTTGGTTGAATGACGGAGGCCCAGGCTCATCGTCATTTTTGCTTCCCCGACAAATGCAGCTTTTAAAATAGCATCAGGCATCTTGTAATGATTTGTGCTACAGTTACAAGACGCCCCCCCCCCCCCACACACACACACTCACACTCACACACACACACACACACACACACACACACACTCCTGCAGACAGTATAGTAGTTCTTCCCGCAGATAATAACTCAACACTGGGTTTTAACTTCCTTGTTGCAGAAGAAGCGACGTCCCGTTAAATATAAATATATAAATTAAAAGATGATGTAAAACGCCATTCAGAAAATACTGTCATTTTCATTAAGAAATTATGAACAATTACAGAAATATAAAATTATTAACTATCAAACTCTTAAGTCACAACAATCATGAAAAACCAAAGATTAAATGTAAACACAGGAAATGTAGAATAAATACACATCAAATTATTACTTGTACTTTACAACACACTATCTCACCTGTATACAACTAAACTGAAGCAGAACAAGAGAAAATTGAAGTTTCAATAAAGTTGAACATTGAAATCAACGCCAGAGATTTATTGTTAAACTGCTGCAAAAAAATGGTTTTGTTCAAACTAAGCCCTGATTGAAAGGAACCGGTCTGATGGCTTCAGGTATTCAGGAAGGTGATTCACGAGGAAAGCAGAAAACATTCCATTTGATTTATCATTTCCCAGAAGCTGGAATATCCCCTGTGCTCTGGCGCCCCCTGGGGGGAGGCCGGGGAAGTTCACTTCTTGCACGATCTTGAAAGTTCCAGGATTTCACAAACTGGTGCTTTTCAAGTGTCTTCATTGCTCTGTTGCCTCATTCCCACAGACTGGTGATCGGCCCACGTTAACTTCACTGCTCCTCTACAGTCACAGTGTGGATGAGCTCACTTCCTCCTTTGAGCTTGGATGGTCAATGCAGTTGTTTCCGTCTTCAAGTGTGAAGTTCAGACACATTCCTAAACACTTTGAATGAGCACTGGGTTTAAATTGTTGTGATTTCTAGTCTGACAGATTGTCAGTGAGTAGCTGATTTACTCACCGAGCTGTGAGAGTGTCTCCTGCTGAGCTCTTCATGTGTGAAATACATATTTACATGTCCCTGTGTGTTCCTCTCTCCTCAGACTCGTATGCAGAGCCTGCACCCGGAGCCCGGGGCGCGCTACAGGAACGTGATGGACGCCCTGCGGCAGATCGTGAGGACTGAGGGAGTTTGGCGGCCAATCAGGGGCGTGAACGTGCTGGCGGTCGGCGCAGGCCCCGCCCACGCTCTCTACTTCGCCTGCTACGAGAAGATCAAGTTCTCACTCAGTGGCGCCATCCACCCCGGAGCTAACAGCCACTTTGCTAACGGTAAGAAGCCTCGTCCATGATGCTCAAAGGGAGAAGAGAGGAAACCTGATGGCCGAGGCTTTAACCTCCTGGTGTGTGTCTGTTCTGCAGGAGTTGCCGGCTGCATGGCCACGGTGCTGCACGACGCCCTGATGAACCCGGCTGAAGGTAAACCCTCTTCCTGGCTTGTTAAGTCAGCTGCACAGTGAAGACTGAGCTGTAGGTTTGTACAGGACAAGTCCTCAACCTGCTTCTGAGACCTCAGTAGAAAATCCATTAGAGGGTGCAGGTCCGCGTCAGGACACCTGGGGGCGCCACAGACACAAGAAACAGGAAAACCAGCATTATTTAAACAGAACATATTTATTGTGAACGTGTATTTCAGTAATGATTGATGTGAATGTACAATATAATAAAAAGCCAATAAGACCAGACCTGACTCTCCTGAGCTGGGTGATCGGATTCAGATGAAAACCCGTGTGAATAGATGTTTGAAGTTTGATGTTTTGAATAAGAACTTCTTGTTTTACGTATTCCACCCATTGTCACTTTCATATCTGTCTGTTTGAGACCCAGTTTGGATTTAATAACTCTGACTCACTCGTTCCTTTCTAGTTTTACTTCCTTCCTCACAGTTCTTCCAGTTCCTTCTCTAAATTGTAGAATCCTGTTAAACGTATCCCCCCTTCCTAACGCTCTGTTTGTTCTCTCCAGTTGTGAAACAGCGAATGCAGATGTTCAACTCTCCTTACCGCAGTGTGTTGGACTGCATGGGCTCGTTGCTGCGGCGCGAGGGCCCGGCCGCCTTCTACCGCAGCTACACCACCCAGCTGACCATGAACGTGCCCTTCCAGGCGCTGCACTTCATGACCTACGAATACCTCCAGGAGCTGCTCAACCCCCACAGACAGTACAACCCCTCCTCCCACGTGGTGTCTGGCGCGCTGGCCGGAGCTCTGGCTGCCGCCGTCACTACTCCCCTGGACGTGTGCAAGACCCTCCTCAACACACAGGAGGCGCAGGCCATCCACGTGATCCGGGCCACGGCAGCCGGAGCGGTCGGAGCTGCCGCCGCCTCCGCCCCGGTCAGCCGGCACATCTCTGGTCTGGGCGAGGCCTTTCGGACAGTGTACAGGATGGGAGGCGTGCCGGCGTTCTTCAAGGGCGTCCAGGCCCGGATCATCTACCAGATGCCCTCCACGGCCATCAGCTGGTCAGTGTACGAGTTCTTCAAATACATCATCACCAAGCGGCAGCACGAGAGGCGGCTGCGCGGAGACCGGGACGGAGACAAGTAAAGACGTCTCCTCCACCAAGTGCTGAAGACAACAAACATGAATTTTAGATTATTTGAGAAAATCTTCAACTTTTGAATTGTTTACTGAGATCAGCTGAGTGCAGTCCTGTCTCGTTCCAAGCAGCTGAGGTCTAAAGTCAATGTGGGGTTTAACAAAATGTCTGTTGATAACCATCCACAAGGAGAAGGCTTTGGAACAGCAGACAGGAAGTGGTTCCGTGAACCCCCCCCCCCCCTGTTAACATCACATTCATGTGCTTTCACAAAGCAAAGAATTCATGAAGGGTAACCGTCAAAGTAAAGTTCAACTTGTCCCTTTGAACAAAGAGATATTTAGTCCTTACTTCCTGTTGACCACCTACAATGCAGTTCTGTGTTATATTGGGTTTTGTGTCTGGATCCTGTTCTGAAGCAGATTTAAAAAATCTGGAGGTAAAAGTTCGGATTCAGCTTTAAAGTTTAATTTGATGCTGTTTGTTCACTTCAGATGAACGGGGCTTAAATTGCAGACTGTTGAGGACAGAACCATAATGTGTCCCTGTCCAAATATTTCAGAACTGCACTGTAAAGAGGGGTCACCAGTAAGTACTCAAACCATGTTACCTTCTGCCCACAGGGGGGGGGGGGCACAGCTCAGCCTCGATGGAAAAACTTAAAAAATGTTTAAGACGATTAGTTTTGAAGGAAATGAAAAGTTTTTCTTTCCTCTGGAACAAACCCAAATTAAAAGTTAACTCATAATAATCTATATTTTCCTCAGGTCTCGTCTGACCTCGGCAGGATTCAATAACTTTATTTATCATGAACCTTCTCATGCAGAAGGAAACATTCTAAGTCAAACGCAACAAATAAAGACCGACGCTACACAAGTGCTTTGAAATTCACGCACATCTGCGTGAAGGTCACGTTTACATTACAGAAGAGATTTGATTTCTTTATTCAGACCTTGTCACATATTCAGTGCTGCAAAATTATGCAATATCGTTAGAAATGGGTCCTCGGTAAACAACATGTCAACAAACTGGGATTGTTAGTATTAAAATGTAGAACTGGTAAATAGTGTGACGACCTAAAGATCATTTAATTTGCACATGTAGATTTTTAAAAACAAGATTTGAACGTCATTTTCATTGCACAGCATCTAAGCACTTAATAACTTAATAACTCAATAATGTCGTCATTGTCAGAACAAGAAAACCACTAACACCAGTATGGAGAATAAAGAATCTACTTCTACACACGCCTTCTTTCAGCCGCCGCACATCCAGCGCACAACTGCTACAAGAAAATCCTCATATAGAAATAATAATGTGTTTTTGAAGCCATAAATCAGGATGAAATGTACCTAATATATATAAAAGTATAAATATGGGTAAATAGTGATGACCCCAAAAACTCTAACCAGCTAAGTTTTCAGATTTAACTTGTGTAAATTATTCAAAATATGAAGCTACAAGTTTTTTCAAGACTACTAGAGGGGGAGGGGTTTAAAAGATCCAGTGATAGAGTATTTTAAAACGATTGTAGGGAGAGTGTTCCTCGTGTGAAGCCAGGATTCAACATCGGGAAACCAAAGACTGAGGGGGAGAGGGGGAGCGGGAGAGGAACCGGGGGTTTGTCGGGCGTCAACGCTAATGTGAAAAGCTTGAACACTGTGTGAAAGCGACTCTTGTATTTTGTGAATTGTAAATAAACTCGCTAAGGCAGCTCCTCGCAGAAGCAGGGTCTTCTCTTGGTGCTGGCTCTCCAAGCGCTGAGAGGATTTCAATCTGTCTGCCTGTCCTTCTTCTCTCTCCTCGTGTCTTTCAGCAACATCTCACATCTACAGCCGCTTGAGCCTCCTCACCAGAGAAAGAGAGGTGACCAGGAGGCACTCAGTCAGTTTATTAGGAACACTGAGCTGGAACCAGTGAAGATTCTTGAAGGTGTAATGATCCATTTATCAGGAGTTAATTTAATTGTGTGGTTGATGGGTGAATGTTGGCTCCAGTTTAGATTTAGATAGATAGATAGATTACTTTATTCATCCCCGAAGGGAAATTAAATCGTTATAGCAGCCGGTATATTTGAATACAATACAGTAGAATAAAATTTAAATAAAAAATATTGAGGTAGAAAGAATAAAAAACAGAAACACAAGATAAATAAGTAGATAAGGTGCAGTGGCAAGATGATGGTAATAGTGCTGATGATATGATGGTAATATTATTGTTAGACAGTGATATAATATGATATATAGTAGAGGTATAAATATAAGTATTTGATAAGTAGTTTAATTTATTAGGATCCCATCTGGCTACAGAACCAGTTAACTACAGACTGTTTGATTAAGAACATCTCAGTGATAAAGTGTACAACTTGTGTAGTGTCTCGACCGACCAGCAGGGGGTGCAAGTACAATGACAAATGCCACCAGATACACACAGTTGTAAATTCTGTGATGACAAATAGAAATGACAACACGAAGGCAAAGACTTAAGAGACGATAGATGACGTCATGGACAAAAGTGACTCAGTGTTGGTTGTGTAGGAAGTTCAGCAGTTTGAAAAACCACAGGGGACATTGTTGGTAAGTAAGAGTTTAAAATTTTCTACAACTGAAAAAATTGAATAATCCGCTCGTCTGTTATTGTGATGAATTTAGAAATAAAAACAATTTTAGCTTTTTTTAAATTGATGGATCAAAGCGTTTACTCTATTCATCTATTATTTAAATAGATAAATGTTGTGCCTAGAGTTGGTTAATATAATATTTAGCTTGAAAAAATTTGATCTCAATCTCAAGTAGAACTCATCAGACCCAATGGAATCTAAATTGTCTTCATGAGGTCATCGTAGGAGACGTTCTTCTCTGATGTCAGTAAATAAAGGGACGGATGTGATGAAATCTAATGTAAGCAGAGCAGCTGAAACACTGTCTGTCCCTCTATAAGACAAACTGAGGATGTCTCTCTATCCATCTGTCCTCTGTGCTGCCTGGTTGAAGCTGACAGGCCCGACTGACAGAGCCCCCCCCCCCCCCCCCCCCCCCCCCCCCGCCTTCCCTCAGCAGAGGATCCTGTTTCACTCCAGGCCCCATGTTTGTTGTCGTTCCCCGCGGCCTACAAGCTAAAATGTTGTCTTTCTCGTCTCCTGTCTCACTTTGCCGTCCCCTCTGTCCTAGCCCCCCCCCCCCCCCCCGTTGTTCTCTTTCAGCGCCGGGCCTCTGAACCGTAAGTCGATCCCTCCAGTCGGACAGGAAGGTCTCTGCAAGTGAGGTCAGGCTGTCGTCTGGAGGGCGCAAGGCAACAGGTCCGCTGTGAGCCAGGGTCAACATCAGACGTGTGTGAGAGAGTGTGTGTGTGTGTTTGTGTGTGTGTGTGTGGGTGTGTTTGTGTGTGTGAAAGGCAAAGACAAATGAGGTGACACACACCCAACTTAAATTCTCAAAAGAAGCATACAGGTATAGGTCTGCATTGATAGATATACACATATCTAAATGTGTATTTATGTGTGTGTGTTTTTAGCTGGAAAAAGAGTTTTGAACCAAACCCCCCCCCCCCCCCCCCCCCCCCCCCCCCCCGTCGTCCTCTCACTCTGATAAATGGAGCCCTTGGTGAGTAAATGGGGGACGAGTGTCTAATCTCTCCATCGGTGACGCTCGGCCTGTAAATCACACAAATACAGAGCAAACTTCATATAAATGTAAAAACCGCATCAGAATCCTCATTAATCATAATCCCCGTTGGCAGCGGTTCACCACGAGCCGCCTGCTGCAGAGCGGTGGGACCACTACAGAGGAGAACACCCAGGGGGATGAGTGTGGTGTTTCTTTGTGTTGATAAAATACACACTTCAGGTTCACTTAAAACATGGAAGCACAACCCAGACTGAAGGGAAACGGATCAGTGGAATCAGGAAGATGCATCTCACAGCTAAAGTCCAGTTTCTAGAAATAAATATATATATCTAGCATGAATAAATACCAAGCCACGAGCCAATTTGAGATAACTACCACCTGTGTGTTGCTTTAAGTGATTCATGTACAGTACCTATCAGCTGATGTTTGTTTACAATCACTTGAGTCTCCAGACCTTCCATTGTAAATAAAGATAAATGACTAATTAACTAATTAAAGATAAGATTAGACTTTATTAATCCTGAAGGAAATTCCTCTGCCAGCTTCATCGGATATTACAGAACAGAACAATATGAAGTAGAATAAAACATAATAAAACACAAAGTATTTGGTCTTAAAATACAAGTGAAGATTAAAATACAGTAAAACTATAATTGTATTGTAATGAAATAAACAAATGTATTGAAAAACTAACATGTAACTACAGTGGCAGTAAGTAGAAAATGAAATGATAAAGTAGAAAGTAATATGTGATATTGCAAATTATATAAAAATGGAAATAATGCACATTGTATTGAAAATAGATGAAACTAAACTTATCAGGAGCTTGAACACATCAGTGTTTGAGAAAACATTATTCAATATGTTTGTTTCCACTTTCTTGTTTAGTTCAAATCCCATCTGCTAACATGGAGGAGGTCTGCTTTAAGACCTGTACTTCAGCCATCCACCAGGGGGCGATAACTGTATTTTGGCCTCACTTTTGAAGAGCTGTCACGTCGTCCATCTTTAGAAACAGTCTCTGCTCCCGACTGTACATTTCTGGAATATTTTCAGTTGCATCAGCTCTGACCTAAGTGCCTTGCTCAAGAGCACCTGGACAGCAGCCGCAGATGGAAGCGTTACTCATCCGTTTCGTCAGCCCGGCTTTTCCCAGCCGGTGCAGAACACACAAAATTAATGAGTCTAATGATTTTCAGTGAGACACACGCACTGCAATTTATGTGTGTTATTGTAAACGTGACAGTTTGGGATAAATCTCCGTGGGCAGCGCTGGATAAACACCGAGCGCTGGTGTATCTTCCCAGAAACATAATGTTTTTGACCCAGAAAGCTGCGGCAGCGAGCGGATAAATGTGGATCGCAGCGTAAATATTTAGATATCTGCGGCTGATGGACGAGCCCCGGCTCTTCCCTTGGCCGTCCTCCCTCCCTGTCCTCCCGCCCCGGGACACGGGAGAAGAGACGTTTCCAAACAGCCGTGCTCGTTGCGAAAGCCGCTGCCCTGACGTCGGCCATCTTTCCACGTGAGCTGCCGGGGAGGGGGGGGGGGAGACACTGTGCAGCCTCCAAACAGCACTTTACACTAAAGCTCGTAGGTGTCACATTCTCAATTGGTGGATATCTCATTGAACTTCCCACGGGCCGAGAGGAGCAGCCGTCAGCACACAGGAGGTTCCAGTGACGCTCAGCAGAGCTCTACCTGAGGGGTCGCTCCTCTACACTTACAGCTGATCTATGAGCACATTTTGAGGCGATACCTTCGAATAGAACTTTATTTGTTTGTGTCGAGGTGGAGAAGACGGTGAGAATCGACCGGGTCGGACCACACACCAGAAACCAATACTCATCCAGTTAAATCTCTGGATCGAGGCCATTTTGGATTCACTCAGCGGAGATCTCACCTCCTTCACCTGAACCTCAAATCATATCAGCTGCACAATCTCACAGAAATCAGATCTCTAAATATGCCTGATTTAAAAAAAGAATCTGTATTTTTAAGAAAGAAAATGAAGAATATATCAAACTATAACTGCCCCTCAAATTTAAAGAATATTTTAAATACATTTCTTGTTGAACCATAAACAATCCAATTAAATGCTCCATCCTTTTCCTTATTGAATTTTAACCATTGTTTTCAGACCTGTCCTGAAATTTTCCAGAGGGGCTCTTTGTGGAAATGCAAATATCTGAGTCAGTTGCTCTTCACATTTGAAGGAACTCCCCCCCCCCCCCCCCGGTGAAATGTCAGTGTGAGTCCAAGTGAGAAACCAGCAGGACAATGTGTGGAAGCTTCCCAGTGAGCGAGTGGAAGTGTTGATGAGGTTTCTAACACGTGACGTGAAACTGGAAGAACACAAACATCTCATGAAGATGAAGAAGAGGAGAGGACACGAAGAAGACGAAGACGTCAACTTGGAAACAAGAGGAGGTTCCAGATCTTCTGGTGATGAGGGCCGACGCCGGTGTGGACGAGATGTAAACAACAACACTGATCTGTCCACAGCAGAGTTTATACGACATGTCCCGCCTCCTGCTGCTCTACAGGCTCCGCCTCCTGCTGCTCTACAGGCTCCGCCCCTCACCTGGATGCTCCCCACATGTTCCTGTTGGTGTGAACGAGTCGGACCCAACAACCTGCTGCTGCTTCACAGGACAAAGATGAACTCTAGAAAATCTCCAGACCTAATTTTCTGGAGTTTATGACTGAAAACGACTGCAGTGACAAACCCACCAACAAGAGAATCCATCCTGAGTTCCCCTCGGTTCTATAGAGCGTCTAAGATACTTTAGCTACAACTCATGTTTGGGTTATAGAGGCTGCAGAAATCCTGATAGTAGGACGAACAGGCTTCTGTAGTAGTACTGTGGTAGCACTGTAGTAGTACTGTAGTAGTACTGCTCCGGTGTTCAGGCCTCTGCTGTAAGTTCAGATCTCTTTGCTATAAGTAGAAGTGTATGTGTGCTGCAGCCTGCCCGGGCCTGTCGGTGCTCGGCGCTGCAGCCGGAGCGGCGGCGGCGTGATGAGTGTCCACCGATGGGTGGAGGCGGAGTTCAGCTCCTCTGATGACCAATCACATGAGGCCTGTGAGAGGAGGCACAGCATGTGGGCGTTAAGACAGAAGCTGAGAGCGAGCCAACAATCACTCTGTAAGCAGATAATGAGACCAGACCACAAACATTAAGACAAGATCGGGTTTTATTAGAGTCACGACAGCACGTTAATGATTTCTGGGAGTAATTCAAACTTTATTCATCATGTTCCAAAGACTCTTTCTGTCCATTCACAAAGATTTGATAGAACCTCCATGAAATTGGGTCTGGAGATTTTCCGGAGTTCCTCTTTGTCAGAGGAACATGTGGGGAACATCCAGGCGAGGGGCGGAGCCTGTAGAGCAGCAGGAGGCGGGACATGAGGTCTAAATTCCGGAAAATGTCCGGAGCAACTGACTCTGACATTTGTGATCGGAACCTCCGGAACATCTGAGGGAATCGTCTGAAGCTCAGGTCTGAAGCAGCTTTTTGGGCTTTGGACCTGAACTTTGAGGATGAATTAGTTGTTTTAGCACCGAGAGGTTAAATCTACCTTGTTGTCTGCTTGTTGACAGGTTTGTTGTTCTGTCAACATGTTGACTTCAAACAAACAAGAGAACAGCATCGGTCTAAAAGTCTGGACGAGAGAATCAGAAGACATCTCCAGACTCAATCCAAACATCTAGTGATCTGACAGCTTCTGTTCATCAGGCTCTTGGACTGTGTGACGTGTTTGCTGCATTTCTTTGATTATCAATAATTTATCAATATTAATTTAACACAAGATGTAGAAACAGTCATTTTGAGTAGATATGAAATAGAGGATACATGAGACGGAGGATGTGAGGAACATTATTAAAAAACATGCTCAATTTAAATTTAGAAAAGAGTTGTTCTTGTGATTCATTCTCACATCACTTGTTTCTATTGTGGGTGAAGTTTTCCCTTCAGGATTTGGATTCAGAGAAGTCATAATAATAATAATAATATAAATATACTATTTCATAATGATTCCTCTCACTGTCTCTCACATGTATTTTCACAGATAAACGTCCATCAGCTGCTCATCAGTGAAGATTCAAGGTGAGAAGATGTTTACGTTTTTGAAAAATGAAAGGAAGAGGAAACGTCGTCCGAGAGGGAACAGACATTTACTAATTATTTAGATTATATGGACACACACACACACACACACACACACACACACACACACACACACACACACACACACACACACACACACACACACACACAGTGGTTGAAGCTGATGCTGACGGAGCAGATCAAACATTAAAATAACAAAGATTTAATAACAGATTCTTACCACTCATGTTGATAAATGTCACATTCTCATTGTTCAGGTTAAGTTTGAAGACCAGGTGAAGGTTTGGCTCCTGTGTGAAGGATTTGGTTTTAAACGACTTCTTCTCCTCAGTGTTTATAAGTATTAGTACTGGTTACAGTATATGTTGTATTTTTTTATACTGGTATTCATTACATTTCTGCTGTGATAATTATTAATCACCTTTTCCAGCCCTGAAACTCACTGCAGTTTATTTTTTAATCTTCAGCCTCAAACTCCTAAAGTTTTTAACAAAAGTTGAACGGACTAATTTTCTTTTGTTCAGACAATTTGTCTTTCATCATCAGAAAAACTTCTTAGTTTTACGTTGTACATATACTGAACATTAAAAGTTTTAAACAAGGCTGATAAACTTCCATCCACTCACACATACACCCGGGGTTCCTAACTCCAACCACAAACTGACTTCATTTGAAACATTAAATATTTTTAAGATCTGTGCTGTAATAGTAAAATTCTTTACCTTATATAACTAATTTACTGCATTTTACAGGGAAATATTGCATCACTTGTATTAAATTAAGATTTTAAAAGGGAAGCTTTTGTTATGGGTTTATAATTCAACAGGACTCCAGCCAGCGACAACATAAAATACTACACCACAGCAATAATAATAATCCCAGAGTATAATTGATAATTGTAATAATAATAATTCTTAATAATTACTTAACTGGTCATTTGAGTGTAGTATTTTTATAATGTGACTTTACACGTGTAAAAAATCTGAATGATTCCTACACCGCAGATTATTTGTAAAAAATATTTATTATTAATGGTTAAATTGTCAGATTAATAGTTTGCAGAAGTTTTAAAACAATAAAATAAAATGTTTCTGATGAAGCATGATCTTCAAACGGACACACTTGAACTGCTGAAGACGACAGAAAAATAAAATTGTGCTTTAAAACCTTTTTGAGTGTAACGTTTGAATAATTTAGTTTGAAACAGAAGCTTGTTCTATTTATTAAAGTATTTTTTTGTTTAGTTATTGTACTAAATTAGAACAACTTAGATATTCCAACAACATTATTTAGGCTGTAAAGTCAAATCTTAAAATACGAGTCTTCCAATCTCGTCATTATACAGTTAAATAAAGCGTAAATTACGTTAAATGGATTTATAAAAGCACATTTATATTTATACTATCACTATTATTGGTGGCATCAGTTTGTTTCTTGTATTTGTCGCAGGCAGCGGTGTTCTCCAGCCTGACGCCTCAGTGTCTCGTCTTTATTTGCCTCCATCAGTGTTTGTCCTGCGGCGGAGCAGCAGCTTATCAGCTCGGCCTGTTTACCTCTCAATTAATCCCCATTAGCCGAGTCGGGCCCTCGCTGATGGACCCGGACCCTCCTGCTCCTCTGAGCCATCAGCTCCGAGTGACAGACTGTCTGACACCGCGAGGAGCCGCGGAGACGCAACGATCCCTGCCGATAACAGGGCTGTATTTACGGGTATTAGCTCTGATGGGATCTCAGTGGTTCAGCCGCTGGTTCCCAGCAGCTCTGCGGAGTTCAGTGGAATCGAGACGAGCAGAAAGTGGCGGGTGGATTATTACTATACTTTAGCAGCAGGTGATTTATTTCGAGGGCATATTTTTGAAATGTTGCAACACATTTCTGAGAAAAGGTTCCTCGCCAACACGATCATTTATCACATGTGGGAGCAGCTGAGCTCCCGTCACTCATCGGCTGCTGCAGGTTTACGCACGGACCGGGTGTGCGCGTGGAGCCGCTGGGAGAAGTTCTGCTGGTGAACGCAGCTCCTGCTGTTTGCTCTCGGTCTTAGAAACGAGTGTGTGTGGGTGTAATTACACAAGAATGGCTTCGGGAGGGGAAACAAGTGTTCTCAGGCCCCAGGAACAATTAAGGCGCAGAGAAAAACAGCAATTGATGAAGCCCCTCCACCTCCTCCTCATTTTCACACAACGTCCTCGATCATTTACGTTCTTGGGAATTACTCGGACAAATGGGTTGATTTGACAGGTATCGAGTCTGTACAACGGCTCCGATTTGGCCCCTGAATGTCGTTTTCGAGCCCTCGTTTGTGCGTAATGGCTCATTAGCTGCGCCAATTAGGCTGCGCGACCTTAAATCAAGAGGATTTCTTCCCCTAACAATCTCCCGCAGTTACTCTATTAACAAAATACAGGTCAATTATTCTTTTCTAATTAATAATTCAAATGTCAGAAAACAGAGAATAACAGCCACTCGTGGATCTGGATCTCAAAAAATGAATGATTAGTCTGAAGTGTGAAAAATAAGGGGGGAGACAGGAAATGTAATAATATAAAATAAAATAAAACCTCGCCACATTTTTTTGAGAGGTTGCAAGTTGTGTATTTTTTTTTTTTACATTTAAATAAACGTTGACCAAACTACCTTCCCTTTGCTTTTGCATCATGAAAACAAAGAAGGTGTCAGAAGAAGCTCAGAAACTGTGAAGGATGAGAATTCCTTTCTGTTACGTTTTTAAATTACCTCCTAAATAATTACTGGACTACACGCACTGGTTTTCCTGTCCGGGATTAGACTGGTACCTGTGAGAATCACTGGGCTCCGGGGCTGAAACAACACCCTAACCCTGAAATAATAGGCCACAGGACGCGCACCTCGCTCCCCCCCCTCCCCACACAGTCCTCCCGTCCATTTCCCTCGTTGGGATAAATGGTGAAACTTGTAGCAATAATACCCCCTTCTTTCACACAGACGCCTCCCCGCTGCCATCACATCCAGCCCGGCTGCCCCTGAAGCCTCTCGGCTGGGGATCTCGGAGAGCCTTTCTCCGCGAAACAAAAAAAACCTCCTGAAGGGGAACAAAAGTGAGCAGGTTTTCTCCTCCTCCGTGTCCCCCTTCTCCGCGCACAGTAACCCGCTGCCTGCCCCTTAAAATGGGAATATTAGGACGTCAATCTCATGGTCCCTGTGCGCCTTTGTCTTTGCTGAGTGCCCGGCTCTGCCTACCACGCACCTTTTGTCCGACAATCCAATAAGAGCCATTATTCCCGCTGCCCAGACCCGGCAGCAGCTCGCTCTTCGGGGGTATTTTAGATGCTTAATCGCGTCCTTAAAAGGACCTCAGATGGAGAATTACTTCCTCCTTTCACGTCGCCTGGCACCGGGACAAAGAGTTCCTGTGGCCTGGCCTCCTCCAGCAGCAGCTCCCCTCTTAATATGTTCACGTGAAGATTGCCACCGTGTATCCAAATGGAGACATTTATATTTATGTATTTACTTTCATAATATATATATAGATCACTCCTCTGACAGCAAAGTCTCTTTTTTGTTCTGCACAGAATCAAAACGCACCGGGTCTCGTTTCTTGGATTTATTTGAATAGATGTGAAATAGACTAAAACAATTCTCTGTTGAACAAACACAATTCAAAGCACTTCAATTCAAAGCCTAAGAATAAAGCACATTGAAATAAAAACATTATTATAAAACAGATCCTCTTTCTCTGGAGGAGAAGTGCGCCACCGTGTCGTGCGTCAGTGTGTTCAGTGCCAAACCTACTTGCATCACAACATGAGGCCTTTCACCGTGTCACGTCCCGTCTTCACGCGCACTCACCTCGGCTCTCACGCGCCTGGAGGAGCCGGAGGATCCAAACACACGTCCATTATATACGCAACACTGTTTTCTGGAGTGACCGAGTGAACACGCGCTTCTAAAAGGTTGTGGGTTTAAAAAGGAACGATCTAGTTCTGTTGTTGTGAGACTACCAGGCCCGGATCCCCTGCAGGGAGCCCTGGCAGGATGTGACCGCTGTCCCTTGGTGTGTCTGGGGCTGCGAGGAGCCGCCGAGGCCGCTCACGTTTCCCAAGTTCATGTTCATGAAGGCGTTGGGGGTGCCGGACGGGGGGAGGGCGGGGATGCTCGTGTACGTGCAGCTGTAGTTGGTGTTATACGCGGGGCTGTTGTACGTGTACGCCGGGTATCCGTTGTAGCTGTACGGGTTGGATCCGTACGGAGCCGCGGTGCCGAAGCTCTGCGCGCCGCCCAGACACGGCTTCCCGTCCCGGACCAGCACCGGCACGGCGACGCGCCGGGGCGGAGGAGGGTGGTGCTGCCCCGCCGCCTCCAGGGACTTGTCCTGCCGCTGTCGTTTGCACTTGTAGCGGCGGTTCTGGAACCAGATCTTCACCTGGTTCGAGGTGAGCTTGAGGGTGGAGGCCAGGTGCTCCCGCTCCGGCGCGGACAGGTAGCGCTGCTGCTTGAAGCGCCGCTCCAGCTCGAAGACCTGCGCCTGGGAGAAGAGCACCCGGGGCCTCCGCCGGCTCCGCTGCTTCTGCACCGGCCTCTCGGAGTCGCCTTGCCCGCCCTCCGCTGCCTCCTCCCGGGACGCCAGCCCGCAGCTCTCTGTCAGGTGGGGAGAGGCACATTAGGTTAGAACCTCACATATTAAACCATGTTGTCTCAATGCGTTAAAAACAGATTGTGATGCTGATTCTTCCAGTCCACACGCAGAGCACTTCAGGTTCTGAACAGGAGCCACAGGTATTAACTCCACTCAGTTCCTGACAACTCAATAAAAACCTGTCACATGGGAGATTCCCCTGAGATGGTTCAGACCCAGTCTGACCTTTTTAACCTCGTGCACAAACAAAACAGCAGAAAGAAATATGAATTCATGTGACGGTAAAATATAAAACACCACATGAGGCCGGTCCATAATTTAATATAAAATTAAATTATACTCACATATATTTTTCATTTACTAGTTATAGTTTGGGGCAAATATTAGAGATAATGACTAATTGTGTGTGTGTGCCAGGCCGCGGTGTTTATTAGCGCTACTTCACTTCTTTTACAAGCCTCTTTAAACTAATTGTCGGTTTATGGTCCACACATCATAACAAGACTCCGTGGATCCCGCGCGCAGCTGAGACACTACAAGTGTTTGACATCTCCAGACTTCACTGGATCCGTCTCCGGCCCCTGACGCAGACTCCCACCGCTTGATCAAACTCTTTATTGGGATGATGGCGGTGCGAGAGCCGAGGAGTGAAATGATCCATAAAACCAACTCAATTCAAAACTGTCTCGCTCCAGATATTTAATTCACATTATATTTGCACAAGTTAAACTTTGACCCAGGTGGCAGTTTATCTTTAAAGTCGCTTCAGGCATGAAATAATTTTTAAATTGTTTGACTAATAAGCTTTAAAAGAGCTGCAGGAATATTTAGACTGACACAGAACATATATTTACTTTTGTGAGTTTTCTCACACGCTTTGGAATCAACCGTTAAATGGGAACCGAGACATTTCAAATGGTCAGATTTAGAAAATTCAAATTCCAGAATTACAACAGGCCTTTATGTTTTGCGTGAAAGAGGCGACACCGCCTCACAGCCGCCGGGTTTGATGGAGGTCACAGGTGAAGTGTTTTTTGTGGCTATGAATGCAAATCGTGTTGTTGTGCAGCGTTTGTATTTTATCTCCAACAACCCAGTGTTTAGCATGACGTGTTTTCATGGTTCCACATGTTCTCTGTGGCCCTTTGTCTTTACAGTAACAGCTTGTGCGTCTACTCACTGTTCTCCTGCTCCTCCAGCTCCGCGGCCTCCAGCTTCGCTCCCTGCAGGCCGGGATGGACGTACATGTCCGGGGACAGCCGGTCCTCCCGCACCGCCAGCGCGCTGAGGTAGGCCAGGTTGTCCTCTCCGTCCGAGAAGGAAGGGCTGTCCCGGGTCCCAGCGAGCATGCAGGACGGCGGGGTGTGGAAATGCTGCTGCTGGGGTGGAGACCCGGCCAAGTGCTGCTGGATGTGGGCCCGGTGCTGGAGCTCCAGGGAGCCGCTCTGCTGCTGCTGCTGCTCCAGCTTCAGGATATCCTTGACAGAGAACGGCGTGGAGGTGAGCGGGCTCTGCAGCATCATGTCATCCAGCTCCTGCTCTGCAGCATGGAGGAAATGAAGCCCGCCGAGTAACATGCACACCCCTTCCCCTTCTCTGCTCTTTTCCTAACAAATAATTGAGCGTAATAGCCCCCGCGCTGGTAATTGGAGGTGCGGTAAGCCTCTGGAATGCCTCATCGCCGTAAATCGCACGAAAACATGGGTATTAGTCCCGGGTTAGTCCACGCAGGTCTCCTCTCTGACAGATGCGATGTCGGGCTTTGTAAGTGGAGTTTGGACCGGGGCGAGGGAGCGCCGGTGCCTCCTCTGGTGTCAGGGGGAGGGGTGTGCATGAAATGGAAAGTCCGTTTGGGCTGAAAGGAAGAGAGAGAGAGAGAGAGAGAGAGAGAGAGAGAGTCAGAGAGGGGGGTAGGAGGGGCGTGCGTGACGTATCCCGCGTTCACATACTGTTTTTTTTATTCTGACTTGTGGGAATAGGGTGCAAACACCGGGTTCCACCGCTGTCCAGTGGGAGTTCATCCTCACAGAATCTGCTCCAGAAGGGTTTTTACGCACACACGTTGTGACCAGAATCACGAGGAACAGGCCTCATCTCTGTGACTGAAAGTATCCACTCACACGTTCACTGGTCCGGTTCGTTTTTAAACGTGAGGTTTGTGGTTTTAATGGAGACGCACACGGGTCAGGACCCTGGGCCGCTTGTGTGGGTTCGTGCGTAAATCTGTGCCATCCTTGGAGACGGTGCGCGTGCGGCGTCACGTCAAGGTCAACGGTCAGGTCCAAGGATTATGGCTTCTTCTCCATTAACAATTTGTGGATTTGTTAGGTTTTAATTTAATGTTCTATTACAACATGAACCTTGAAAACTTCACGATGCCCAAACTCTTCGTCTAAAGATCTTTTGTTTTTCCAGAAAGGCTTCACGGTGCTGAATCATCACTGAGGTCGGGGGCTCCTCACAAGGACGCGTCTCACGAGGCTTTGTCTCAAACTCTCGAACTTTAGAAACTTTCATGTTTACTCTAAAATCTAGAGGCGACGCCAGAGTTTCCACACAGAGCGGACATCTATCAGATAGTGCAACAGGGACATGTGGATACAACACACAGAGTTTCCCATTTTAGGTCAGAGGAGCCTTTAAAATACCAAAGTTTTATGATTTCACTCCTCCAGAAAACTCCAGCACCAATAATACAAACACATGTTATTTGGATAAAAGCCTCATTTGGATGAAAACCGTCATCAGCAAATTAGAAATTTAAATGAAAACACATATGGTGCATTTTCGTAACTTTTACTTTACGGGGAGATTTGACAGAGAATCAACGGCTTGAAGAGGTTGAATGTTGACCCCCCCCCCCCCCCCCCCACTGCAGTAGTTTCCCTGCAGCAGCAGCTGGGCTCGGTGTCCTCTTTATCTCGGGTGTTGTATTAATAACCGCACAGGGCAGATAAGCAGGGCCCCCCGGGGCAATTAAAATTCCTCCAGGAAAACTGCCTGACGTTTTTAGCCCGAGCTAATCTGCTCCTATCAGCTCCGCTTTCCGTTTTGCAGCGGGACCTCTCGCCTCTGTCCCCCCGCTCCCTCCTCTCCTCCTCCGGGTTTTTCCTACTCGGACACAGCGCAGGTGGACGGAGGCTCCGAGGGGCCACAGGCCAGAGCTGCAAAGTCACCGCCTCGCGAGTTGTTCCTAAAGATGAAACATTTCATCAACAATTTTAATTAAAATAGAAGAAACCATTTGATGCTGCTGCTATTTGAATAGTTATGAGGTAAATAGAACTTCATCCTTTAACAATTTTTATACTTTACGCACGTTTTGGTGCCACATGGCCGTAGAGAGGATTTTGAGGTTCCCATAAGAACCCATCATGCCACAAACCAAACCTGATGCTAAGAATTAACTATTCAAGACAAAATATCAACGTCTGTGTTTCTGAGATGTTCAATAATTATTCCAAATATCTTTTCCATCTTTTTTTCCCTCCATTTTCACATTAATAGTATGAGGTACACTGGTTATATGTGGAGATTGAAATCCAGACATTTATCACAGTGACGTGAGTGAGTCCCTCTGTTCCAACATGAAGAGTGTTTATACATTAAACCTGTTATACACTATATTCAAAATTATTATCTTAACCACAGCTTTGATCCCATATAAACGTCTTTGTGTCAGTTTTCTTTGCACAAAACAAAAGCATTTTCTGCATTAATAGCATGGACAGGAAATTTAAATACTCTTAAAACTCGTTCACATCTTATTTTCCTACATATCATGAATCTCTGTCGTTTAACTTCCTTTAAACTCTGTGATGAGGCTGAATATCATCTGTTTATTGTTTCTCATACCTTGGAGCCTTTTTTTTTTTAACTTGTCAGGGTTTAAAGAAACACAGCTGAAGTGAATCCACTCGTGTAAGTCTGAGATGGTTTTCTGAGATGAGGCCCCCGAGGGCCTCGATGCAGACTGGTCCTCTGACTCTGTCATTCTGTAGCTGTCGTTCATCCTGTGTTTAATAATGTTTCTAACATTATATGGCCCCAGACTCTGAGATGTAGGAGAGACTGTTGTGATGTTGTGTTCACAGGTTTGTACGCCGGTCAAACTCGACTACTCCCTCATGGAATGAAGATCTCACTTTTGGATTTGGGAGCTTCTTGGGAGATAAAGTCCTCTTCATGTAAATGTTATCATCATAAACGTGAGATACAGATTTCCACTCTGCAAACGTCCGTGTCTCTCTAAACCTCACGGGGCCTCTCACAGACCCAGGGTGCATCCCGACAGGTAGTAAATATCCCGCTGTGCATCTCTATCTATGGAAGCCGGGGGAGCCGACAGACGGACGCGTGGTCATCAGACTCCCCGGCGACTCTCTCTCCAATTCACGCTACATCATCATCAGCGCGTCCTCATAAAAAAGTGCCAAACATGGCGGCCCAGTGTTTAGACTGGCACCCGGCCGCCTCCATTTACTTTAAATAAGCATTAAATCCAACGACGCCAGGCGGGAGCGCTGTGCTCTCCGGGTGTCACATGGGTCAACGCTCTGCAGCGAGGACAAGCTGCTTCAGTTCAAGTTAAGAGACGAGACGCTTGGTTTGGATTGGACGGTTCTTCTGAGCGGGGGGGGGGGGGGTATTTGTGACTCATCCATCTTTTGATCCCTTTTAATGTTGCGTATTAGAAACCTGAAAGAAGTGGAATGTGTGTGTGTGTGTGTTTCCATCCTGTGCCTGACATGAAGGGATAAGATCAAACTATAGAAACCGTCTCCATTCTTAAGTTGGTGATTATCTTGATTTGACTTTCAGTGATCCCGACGCTCCATGATGGTTCAGTTCTGAGATGTTGGACCATGACACGTCTCTGTCGACAGATCCAAGTCGTAACAACCTCGACTAAAATCGTTTTATTCACCTCTGTGAGCGACAGTAGAAACTCATCAAACAGCTGCAGGAGATTCTCCTTCTGTTCTGTGACAACATGAACCTGGAAAACTTCTCGATAACCAAACTCTTCGTCTAAAGATCCTTTTTGTTTTTCCAGAAAAGCTTCACGGTGCTGAATCCCCACTGAGGTCGGAGGCTCCTCACAAGGACACGTCTCACCAGGCTTTGTCTCAAACTCTCGAACTTTAGAAACTTTCATGTTTACTCTAGATTCTAGAGGCGACGCCAGAGTTTCCACACAGAGCGGACGTCTATCAGACAGTCCAACAGGGACGTGTGGATAAAACACACAGAGTTTCCCATTTTAGGTCAGAGGAGCCTTTAAAATATGAAAATACCAAAGTTTTACAGATCCAACAATGAAACTCCAAACACCAGTATAGTCCAAACACATGTTAATGGGATAAAAGCCTCATTTAGATAAAAGCTGAAACCAGTGGTTGAACTCACGTTGAAGCAGAACCAGGTTCTCTGAGGCCTTTGAGGTTCTCTTAGCTCCTTGTTTTGGTTTTGGTTCATGCATCAGACTCACGCTCTTATTTCCCAGCGGCTGTTTTCTGAGAATCAAAAGCTCTGTTCAGCTCCCTGACACCTGAAATCGGTCGTTGCACTGAAACTGTAAATGTCGCTGAATTCTTCAGCTCGGCTCTTGTGCATTTTAGTCTCTATTAGCTCGTGGTGCTGGTTTTGGTTCATGGTTCAGAGTCTCATGCTCTTCTCTCTGAAAAGTTTGAAAAGCTCAGTTGAACCGAGCTGCAGAGACGCAGGTAGCTGGTGTGGACAGGGCGACATGTGTCAGCTTCAGGTCCCAGATGTGTATCTGGAGAAGAGCTTTTCCCTGTGTGTGTATGTGTGTGTGTGTGTGTGTTGTGTGTAGGTGTGCCTCAGGGATCCTGAGCGGGGACTCTGACTGGTTTTGTCCCAGTGTTTGAAGCTGTGCAGGGAAGCTCAGAGAGGACAGTGAGTTTTATCCTCCAGACTTCAGATAAACGTCCATCAGGAAGCAGGAGGAGGTGGAGGAGCTGGTTGGAGCTGACGGGTGCTGACAGAGCTGGAAGCAGGACCATGACCCCCCCGGAGCTTCTGTTTGGACACTTTATCTTTCACACAAACACTGATAAGCCTCCAGAACACAAGGCTTAGAAAATATAGCACAAGCTTGATATGTTAAAATACTTTCATAAAATGTATTCGAATAGCTTTTGCGAATATTAAAATACTAGAATCTTTGTTGATATTGTTTCTAAAACCTTATTAAATTGAGATATTCAGATAATTAGATGTTATAAGTGGGCCAGGATATAAATCAAATATTAAAATGACCACAGACATCTTTCTATACTTCTGTCTTTTTAGTTTATATGATATTATCACACTCTTCCTAAATACTACATCAGATTGTTGTTTGTTTTATATCATCTTATTTTATATCATCTAACTTTCCTGTTATTGATAATTGAGTAGTGAATTATTATTGGACTTTAGAGAAAATGGTGCAAATTATTATCAATGTACTGATGCTGTTTCTCTCTCTCCATGTGTGTCTGTGTTTGTGTGTGTGTCTCGTCCTCTGTGTGTGTGTGTGTGTGTGTGTGTGTGTGTGTGTGTGTGTGTGTGTGTGTGTGTGTGTGTGTGTGTGTGTGTGTGTGTGTGTGTGTGTGTGTGTGTGTGTGTGTGTGTGTGTGTGTGTGTGTGTGTGTGTGTGTGTGTGTGTGTGTGTGTGTGCGCGCGTGTGCGTGTGCGTGTGTGTGTTGTGGATGGAGGAGGAGGTAACAATGGGAAACGCTACACCTCTTGTCTGCTGTCATTTGCGGCCCAGCGGAGGCGCCAGGCGGCTCTGGATGGATGGATGGAGAGAAAGAGAGAGAAAGAGAGAAAGAGGAGAGAGAGGGGAGATCATCTCAGCCATCCGCTTGTGTGTGTGTGTCTGAAGTGTGTGTTAACGAGCAGCAGAAAACTTTATTAGGTTGTTAAAAGAGCAACGACACACTCATGACTGAACACACACACGTATAAATAACCCACACATATGGTTCAGCTCTTATTTATATTAATATAATTTGTATGTAAACACACTAGTTGGTCAAACATGTGTTATAATTATTAATAAGTTTGTCAGACTTTGGTTAAAGTTCCTATAATGTCAATATTTAACATAAACTTTATTAACAACAGTTCAAAACTGTAAAAATCACAATGGAGAGAAAGTTATAGATTCAAATATTTCCACTGTAAAAACTAAATAGAAAAATGTATTCCTCAGTAAAAAAGATCTGTTCTGTTTCATATTTTATTCTGTGATGAGAAAACGAGTTTTGAATTGTAATTTTTCTGTCGCTCTACTTTTCAGATTAATCTGGCAAATTATGAAACAAAAAAAATTTAGTTTATTTAATTCCTCATTTCACCAACGATCATAATTGTTTTGGTCACTTTAAAACAACATTTATATTTAATTTGTAAGTTAAGACGATATTAGTCACGTGCCTGGTGGATACAACTTCTTAGTTTTTAATCATTTAAACTCTTTTTATTTACACAGGAAGAAACTGACTTATAATGAATTAGACATTTGATAATTTGGTTTGTTAAAATTTTCTTATCTCTTTTAATTTGTATATAATATATAATATAATAAACTTAGTCTGGTTTCCCTCTTTGTTTCGGCACGAGACCTAAAGAGAAATCTTTAACATGAATTCATAAGAACATTATTTACGTTCCTTTCAAACTGACATTCCCCGAAAAAACTTCTGTGATAATTACTTTAACTTTTTATCAAATCAGTCAAAAATAATTAATATTTCTCTTTTTGAAAACCACTGTTCGAAAGAGCAGATTTGACGCTGCGCTGCTTTCCGTCTCTCCGGCGGCTGTGCGTAAAAGTTCGCGCGTCTCGCTGCCTTTCGGCTTAAAGGCTGCTCATGCGCGCGTGTGCTCGAGCGTGTGCGTGTGTGTTTAGATAGCAGAGGCCTGCAGCCAGTAATAGCTCCATTAAGCAGAGTGGGAAGACACTATCTCGGTGATCCGTAACGTCTATGTCCGCCCGGCTGGGCACGAGCAGCGGCCACACACTTCTCCACAGAAAGAGACGTTTAATCTGCACAGCGGCGTCTCCAGCGGGTCAGAGAAGCTTCAGCCGCTTGTTTCACCTCGTTGTTGAAAAAAAAAACTCAAGAAGAAAAAGCACATTTTCACCAAAACACACATTTTGAAACGATGATGTGATTTTATTCGTCAGGCCTCCTCCTCCCTGCTGATGTGCGTGGATCTCCTTCAGACCTGTGCGTGGTTTAAAGTGCGGGACGCGCCTCCTCATCTCTCTCACACGCACAACCCCAAACACACCGCCTGACGCAAGCGGCTCTGTTTATGAACCCGCCCGGGCCGCTGTGTAAATTGTGGCGTTGAATGGTTTACCTAATGGGACTTCTGTTTCTCGTTCTCTGTCACCGGCCACGCCAGAGCCCGCTGACAAACGACCGACTTTTACCGGCAGAGGAATTCCTGATTTATGTGGGAAATGAAACGACAGTGAAACGTTTTTTTTTTTTTCCTCGTCTCAACCAACGCAAATAAAGTAAATGATCTCCACCCAGTCGCCATTAGGAGCCGCGCATTTGTATATAAACGCGCCGCAGGAGAGGAGGCGACGTCTTCCCCGGTGATAGATGCGTGTTTTGTTATTTGTGCGTCTCATATTGTGGCGCAATGAAGGAGGAATAAACTGGAGCTGGACGCAGGGAGGGAGCCGCCCGCTCCATCGAGTCCTGAAGCCTCCACTTCCATTGTTATTACTGAGGAGGAAACAAGTCGTTACGAACACGCAGCTCTGATTTATGAGCCTGTTGTTTCTGAACTCAAGTAGAAGGTTCCAGAGGCTCGTTGCTCTAATTTGACGATGGACGCCACGCAAACCGGTCTTCAGGCTCTTTGCTCTTATCGCTGCAGGGATTAATTCCCTCTGAGCTCTCGAGGAGTTTTTATTAAGAATAATTTCCAAAAGATAAACCCTGGGGGGACGTCATGGTTCCTCCCGTCTGAGGAGAGGTCTGTCTGTCTGTCTGTGTATAAACTGGGGGGCATTAGTGGATTCAGGGGGGGGGGCAGACCACTCCATCACGGCCCAGACAGTCTGGACCCCCCCCCCCCCCCCCCTGCACCATTAGAGCCCCTTCTCCCTTTTTTCTCTCTCTCTCTCTCTCCGAACGTCTCCTTTATCAGCTCTCTATCTCCCAAACAGCATCAGCTGCTTTACAACCTGCCGGGGCTTTGACCATCAGTCACCGCAGGCTGAGCTCTGCCAGGCCCGGGTCGAGGCCCACTCCCTGTCCGCGTCTCGGCTCGGAGACCAGGAGACCCGGCGGCCGGCGAGGTAACACAACGCGTCAATTCCAACATGCTACTGACATGCGTCAAATCCAACATTTTACCCGATGGGTAAAATCCAACATTTTACGCATGAAATCAGCGTGTGGGTATTTGTCATTGTGCTTCGCAAACTGAAGTTTAATTTAATTCAAGAGTATTTGATGAATATGAGCTGATGGATGGAAGAAGGAGAAAGAAAGAAGCTCTCTGCGTCTCGTATTAAAGGTTAAACACGAGCTGATCTGTTTTGTTTTGTCTTCGATGCATTAATCATTAATCATAAAAAATGCTTTTAAACCCACCACCACCTTCTTCTTCTTCACTCTCCGCTGTGGAGACACGTGTAGAGCAGGAGACGAGCTGCAGTCCTCCTCCCGGCGCTGGCTTGTGTATTATTGTACAGTTTATATTTCGTCTAACAAACCCATCTCTCCATCATTTAAAGAACCATTAGACAAACTCAGGATATAGATTTTTCTGCGAGAGCTGCAGGGTCACCCCCACAGAACACTGCTCTGCTGCCCTGCAGGAACTCTGCAGAGAAAGTTCCCATTCACACGACCTCTGTCAGATCTGATGAATTATTCCCTGAATGAGGCACAACGGTTCCTGCAACTTGTCAAACACAAACTGCGCAGCAACAGGTTCACGCGGAATCTTCTGCGCACACAATCCAACATCTGGGCTCATTTTCCACCAGTAACATAAAATACAATTTGTCTCCAACGTGGAATTTAAATAAAAGTTTGCATTTACAAGAGATAGAAATAAAGATAGTCTCAGTGCGCGTTGGTCACTTTTACGCACGGGTGGCAAAGTGTCTGCAAGCGCGTGCACGTCATATCGTGTCCGTCCACGCTGACCTGCCAGTCACCTCCGCTCTGCCAGGGCACGGAGAGCCTCGCTGGCCGCGTCGGTGCCTCACCGGTCCCCGGGCAGCTCCCTGTGTTTAGGCGGAGGAAGGGCCTGTTTCCTGGATCAGGCTAAACACGGGCCTCCGGAGCGCGGCGCTCTGCCGGGTCCGGGCCGCTTCTGGCCGGATGGACACCGGCAATAGATCACTTCGACCACCGGGGGCCCCCGGGGGACCAGGCGGGCAGAGGCCCTACAGCTGGGAAGGCTCCGGACCAGAGAGGAGGGGGTCAAGGGCCCCTGCACCGCCGCGGCTCGGGAGTTTGTCATCCTTACGCCCCCGGGATGACAGCAGGGCGGAGGCTGGAGGATGTTTATTGCTGCTTCTCAGGGAAGTTTCCTGCCATTAACTTTCACTTTCACTTCCAGAGAGGAGACGTTCACGAGATCTTAATTCTCCCTGAAGTTCAACTTCTCACTGAACTGAGAGTTTAGTCTCATAGGGAGAAAGTTTCCTGCGATCTCAGCTCTTTAAAAAATATCTGACTGACAAATATTGTATTCATAAACACATTAGAGCCTGTTTACACACACACACACACACACACACACACACACACACAATAAAATGTAATACAAACACAACACTGCCGCAGGAATGTGAATTTAATTTGGTCTCAAGACATTTGATTCATATTCACTGATATTTTAAAGCTTCTTCATTCGTGTGGTTTAAACCTAAAGAACAACTTGATTTACATGTTACAATTATTTATAATTTAAAATGAAGGAAACTTCTGTAAATCAAGGATGAAATCACTTGGTAAAAATATAATATTTAGATTTTGTTTTCTTTTTAAAATTTGCATTCTTCCCAAAAGTTGATCAAAACAAATGATGAAGTGTGAAACTCCAATAAGTTTAAACTAATATTCAAAGTTAAAGTGAAATCAACGAAGTGGTTTTAAAGTGTGATGATGAAGAGGCAGGTTTGAACAGAAAGTTAAAATTTTTGATACAGATTTTTTTTGTAGTTTTTCGTGTAAATTAGGTTAAATTATACATATTTGGAGTTTGTGTTATTTACACTAAAGGAAATAATTTGAATTAAATTGTTCAGTGAACAATTATTTCTTCACGAGCGACACACAGATATTTAACACTGAGTAAATCCACTTGTTACAGCAGCAGAAAGTATAACAAAAAACACAAAATATAATACAGAGAATACGTACTATTGTACTTTCAATAACGATAGAAATTTAATTGTTAAATAGAGATATTGAGATGGATGTACATATTAATGTTTTGACTGATATAGGCTGGTATATGGTAAACGATGTGAAAATGAGCATTACATTTTTATTTAAGCGTGTATAATTACACAGCAGTTTACTATATCGCTTTTAGTATTACTTTATAAATATAAATGTATTTATATATAAATACGTCTAAATTTACAATAGTATATGAATATTAAAATGGAATTTGGATATATTTGTAAAAATAAGTAAACTTCACGATAGTTTAAAACAGTTTCAGTTCACATGTGATGTTTCCGTGTTGTTGACATGACGTTGATCATGTGAATGATTCTGTGTCTCACTTCCTGAAGCTGTTTGACATGTGTGCTGCACGAGTGTGTGTGTGTGTGTGTGTGTGTGTGTCTGTGTGTGTGTGTGTGTGTGTGTGTGTGTGTGTGTGTGTGTGTGCGTGCGTGTGTGTTTACTTTAATGTGTGAAGGCATGATGGTACCTTGGGCTGTGTGTAAAGGGTTTGTTTGTGTGTATAACACTGTACTTGTGTGTGTGTGTGTGTGTGTGTGTGTGTGTGTTTGTGTGTGTAATACTGTACTTGTGTGTGTGTGTGTTTGTGTGTATAATACTGTACATGTGTGTGTGTGTGTGAGGTGTTGTGGGATCGAGTTTCCTCTGAACTGAACTCAATGCTGTAACTGAGTCCAGTGAATCAACTAATGAACGTGTAATGATGCTGGCAACACTCCACCTGACACTCTATTAATGTGTGTGTGTGTGTGTGTGTGACAGGTCTATTGTGACTGGACCATCCCTCAGAAAGACACTGTGTGTGTACGGTCTTGAAATGAATACACAATGTGTCACATGTGAATTCAAATTAATTCACAAACATCATTCTCTGATTTCTGAAAATGAAATCATCCGAACACATCGATATTTTTTGTGTGAAATTTACAAAGTCTCAGCCAACCAGGATCAACACAAGTTGTCGTGTGTATCGTGTGTGCGCATGTGTCCAGATAAAGTCTGTTGTGTGTGTGTGCGTGTGTGTGTGAGTGTTTGCAGGTTGTGTGTGACCTTGTTGACCTTCAGTGGATTCAGAGGCTCGTATTTACAGTGTCTGTGGAGGGATGCTGGAGGACCAATCACAGCAGAGGTAGGGAGTCTGCTACTGCACACACACACACACACACACAGACACACACACACACACACACAACCACACACACACACACACACACACACACACACACACACACACACACAAACACACACACACCACACACACTTCTAATGGACCCTAGACAGGAGTCTTGGAGTGCCGATGGTTTGATTGACATGTTTGCCAGTGAGTGGTGGGTGGGGCTTCATGTACACACACACCTCAGCAATGCAGCAGTGCTCACGTCCTGTACAGGCCTGTCCTCCCTGCTCTGTCTATAGGACTGTGTGTGTCTGTGTGTGTGTCTGTGTGTGTGTGTGGCCATGTTCGGACTCTCAGGTTTCCTTCTCCAGCTGCAACATTCGAACCTACAGAAGTGTGTGTGTCTCTGAGCTCGTTCACCTGTCGTTTGTTTGTAACACGACAACACGACAACACGACAACACAACAACATGTTTGTCGTCTCGCCGCGGAGACACAAACAGTTGCTAATACTTTTCGGTTTTTACAATCTCTGACTGACATTTCTCTAGATTATGTTCATGTGTTGATTAATTGAAACTCAGATTCAATTTGTTGACAACCCCCCCCTGTTCAGTACCAGGAAGGCGGAGCTACCTAGCCTGTCAGCCTCATGAGGCCACACCGTTAACCAATGAGAAGCCTGCGTCAGGTCTCTTGTCTGCGGGCAGCGCACAGACATGAAAACACAATGAAAGACAACGTGGTGTGAATGATGATTTGGATGATGATCAAATCAAATCAGCAACAAACCACACTTATGATACTCAAATCCCCCCCCCCCCCACACACACACACACATCACATGTAAACAGCTGTATCTGAAAAACAGCTGTTAGCAAAGATCTTTGTCATAAATCGATTTATTCTCGAGGTTAAATCACAGAAAGAAGATGAAAATGAAATATTGTGTCAGGTTTGAACAGAAAGTTTCTCAATCAACAAACATCTGAACTCAATGATTCATCGTTTATTAAAATTAATTCTGTGATTTATTTTCTGTTGACTCACAAATAGTTTGAGGCCAAACCAAACTTTGGAGATAAATGTGTGATTTGATTTGATTATTTACTCAGAAGAATAATAGTATTTTATTTATGTATTTTATATTTTTTTAGGCTTTTAAAAAAGCAATAAAAGAATCGGACGATGAAATAAGAGTTTGGAAAACTGGACAAAGATAAAATATTTTTTTTGCTTTTTATTTTTAAATAAACTAAAGTAGATGCACTGTAAAATAATATTCTAAGAAAAACACCACTATCATGTCAAATGAGGCATCAGTGATTTAAAAGTTTTATAAAACATAATTTTAATAAGAAAAACCTTTTGTGCATAATCTCATTTCATTCAGTGTTTTGAGCCAAAATTTAAAATGTTGTACAACTATCACAACACAACACAGCTTCAGCTCTTACACATACATATTCAAACGTTTGTTAGATTTCACTTTCAAACCATCAGATAAACAGATAAACCGAAGATAATCACGATAATAATAATAACGACTCATCTGAAAACAACAAATCAAACAGGGGGAGGAAGAGGAGGAGGAGGAAACGAGAGTGAAGAGCTTTTCTTCTTCAGACTCAGCACGAGGCTCCGACCCGAGGATTTCACTCTTGTGGTTTCCCATCGGGCTCTTGAGGGAGAATGAGGTGTTTAGTGTTTGTGGTGAACGCGGCGGCTCTCTGCATTCAGGGAGACCCGGGGTTCTTTAATCTCTAATCCCCGATTCACCGTCTCTGTCAGTGGAGGATCCACATGCAACTGAACTTTGTTTACTGTCTTATTGTCGAGTGATGAGCAGGAGACTCTGGAGATGTTAGATCCTGATCATCGCGGGACATGAGAGGATAAACACCAGTGATCCGCGGCGTGCTCCACATTTATCTCCTGCTTTATTCGGTGAAGCCAGACACTTGTATTAATTAGTTATTATGAGAAAAGACTCAGGTTTATTGAAGCATCATAATTTAGTTCTTTAGTGAACTTATTTATAAGTTGAAAATGATGTTGAAGGCCGATGCTGCTGTGTGAGAGGGATTTGATATATCTTTAAACCTGCGTCTCCATTTCCTCCCACTCTCCGGAAATGAAGCCAAACTATCCCGGATAAGAACGCGGCCATCTTGGATCGGTGATGTCACCTGGACCCAGGATCGTGTTTCTGCTGACACACAATCTCGACCAATCGGGAGTCAGTCTCAGCCTGTTTTTATATCATCGAATAACTAATCAAATCCAAAACTTATCAGGAACATGAAAACTTGACATCAGTGTGATCAGAACGACCTGAAATGACGTGAAGCGTCTTTGATGAGCATCTGTTTGACGTGTTGATCAGATTCTGACAGAAAGAAGAACACAAATATCTAGAAGACGAAGACGTCCACGTGGAAAGACGAGGAGACATCTTAGACATTTCTCTCTCCCATCTTTCTAACCTTCGAATCATCGTTTTGGATTTTTCTGTGACAGTTGACGTCCATTTCCTTAAAGTCCCTCGTTGATGTGAATGAAACCAGAAGCGATTCCGCCCCCCCACCCCACACACACACACACACACCCCTACAACCAGAAGCGAAAGGTCGAGGCGAGGTCACCGCAGTCACCAGCACAGAGATGGGAAACTATTATTGGAGCTATTGTGGAGTGGCTATAACTCATGTGGAAGGAAGTTGTCCTGTTGTGTATACGTGTGTGTGTGGATGTTCTAATGAGGGTTTACATGAATCTATCTATAGACGACATGTTATTTATGAGTGATTGTACCACGGTGGCACTTTAAATCTCCCATGAGGCCTCACTGCTTCAGGCTGGAACGCTCCGAGTAACGAGACAAGAAATGAAGACGGATCACGTTTTCTGTTTGTTCTCGATTCATCAATGAGGTTAAAAGCCTCAAATCAGGGGAGAATAAATAAGAATTCATCACAAACATGATAACGAAACTACACGGTGGATTTGTGTTTTGGATGTAATGTGTTTACATGTGTGTGATGTGAGCCTGCAGGCAGTAAACACAGTCTCCGTGGGACGGACTCGGGCTGTTTCTCTCTCCCTGTGGCGTCGCCGTCAAAATGACAATCTGTTATTGGGAGCGACCCAGTGGCTCCTCCATCACGAGCCAGCGCTGTAAATACAAAAGCTCCCAGAGGCCAGATCTGCAGTTTGTGGACAAGAACCAAAATGTGAGTGGACAGTAAACGACACATGAGAAGGAATGGCGGAATTTGGGGGCCACACACACAAACACACACATACACACACACACACATACACACACACACACACACACACACACACACACTTGCAGCTGCAGCCTTGTCAGATGCTCGGCGGCGGAAGCAGGACAGCAGGCCTCAAGGTCTCGGAAGCAGAACACGATGTTCACCTCCGACTCCCGAGGTTAAAATGACACCAGCAGGACACCATCACTCTCCACTCACTGGTTCTGCTCCCAGTTTATGGTTCATATGCAGAGATTACCATCATGATGTGGTTTCTATCCAGAAGAATTACACCCAGATAAAGTTTTCTCACTTCTTTCCCCTCTTAAAATGATCTTCATCTGAAGTTTGAACCATCAACTCTGAGAATCTTTATTTTCTTATCTGTGCATCATCTAAAGTTACATTTCAGATTTCCTATGGATCATTTTATTGAGCTCAAATCAATTGTATTTTCCTTTTTCTCCCCCATCAAGGTACATCCTAGTCTAGACAATAAGTATTAAATGAAATAATTATAAGATATCATACCCAAACTTTATATTTACGTGCTTTTATTTACGTTTCATACTCTAATTCTGTCTTAAATTAACTTTCACATAAAGAAAACCTTGCCCCCTTTGTGTTGTTTAACATCTTTTGAAACTTATTTGAGCATCATTATCATTTAAGATATTTAAAACTTCTTTTAAAAACCTCCACTTGAAAAAATAACAGTCGTCCTCTAGTGGAGAGAATCTGCAGCATCTTCCTGATGCAGATGTTTGGGGATGTTTGTTGGGTCTCAGTGTTGCGTGCCACACACAAACACATACACACAAACACACACACGCTCAGTATAGTTCCCACCAGTCCCTGGCAAGGTCATGCCCCCCCCCCCCTCTCAGAAAGTGGCCCTGGAGACTCTAAAATAGGAGCGACTGCTTTTGGAGCTGCTCCATCTTGCAGCTGAGTAACCTCGACAACTGCCGGCTGGCCACGACCACAATGAGGCCATCAGTCAGCCCCCCCCCCCCCCCCCCCCCCCCCCCCCCCCCCCCCACACACACACACAAACACCCCCCCCCCCCCCACCTGACAGTTCAGGGATGCTCGGCACGTTCAGGGAACAACTGGTGCGTTTAACTAAAAGACGTGAAGGGTGCACCTGCAGCATCTGTGACTAACGAGCTGACATATTATATATAATTGGGTTTTTGTTAATTATGAACCTTCACCGGAGCACGTGCTCAGAACATCTGGATTCTGGATCTCCTCCTCGCGACTCGTCTGTGGTCCCCTGCGCTCTCCGAGGCCCGATGACAGGACGAGCCTCTGGTCAAACAAACAGCAGACACCCAGTCAGTCAACAGGCCCCGCCCACTTTGACCCCTGACCCCACCAGACACCTCCACCTCCTCCTCACAGATCCCGTGTGTTGATGTGTTCGCAGTAACACGGATCACTTCCTGTCACAGATCAGCCAGACTCAACACAGTCCAACAAGGCGGAGAGGGAGCACAGGGTGAGTGTGTGAGACATACAGTACACACACACCGACACACACTGACACACACACTCACCCCAACCTACACTCTCCATACGGTCTTGAACCAGGCAGTGTAAATTAGTGTGTTGACAAGTTGTTGTGCGCACAACTTTGACAGAGCAGGAAACGGGACCAAAAGCTCGTTGACAAACCAAACCCCATTAACTGTCAATGGATGAACAACGTCCACTGAGACACCGGGACGTCCAGGAGGGGACGTCCCCAGAGGCAGGGACACTCAGGGGTCCCCAGGAGGCTCCCTGCAGAGCTCTGAACTAGAGCTACATGTGTTTTATGGTAACAGTTTGTCTCTATTGGAAAGAAAAGTATAGTGTATAGTGTGTGTGGTTGTGTGTGTGTGTGTGTGTGTGTGTGTGTGTGTGTGTGTGTGTGTGTGTGTGTAAAAAAGGACTCAACAGCATATGGACAGTTTGAATATTATTTTGGAGTTTATATCCAGATGATTTACTTTTGGAGCTGATCGGTCAAACTTCAAAAAGGTGAAAACACATGATCCACAAATATCCAGATAATAAATAAATATGAATGATAAGTGATGCACTAATCTGTAGGTGAAAATGTAGGTACTTTCTACATAGACATGACCTGGAGCTAAGATATTTAAAAATATTTATGATCACAGGGCAGGAAATGTTTCTACTGCCCCCATGTGGCCAGGAAATCACTTATCGCAGGTCTAACTTATAACTTGATTTATATATTATATATCTTGGTGTGTTCGGCATTCCTGTGAGTTTCTCTGTGTGTGTGTGTGTCAGAGATTGTTGGCGTGTGTGTTACTGAGCATGAGCAGGCAGAATCTCCCACTAAGCAGCTGTCAGAGCAGCGCTGGCTATCGTCTCCCCCGGGGGGTCGGCCTGTCAACTTGTCCCACTGACGGTTCTCTGCTCTCAGCCTCGCCTCGGCCGGCCCGGGGCTGGTGTGTGTGTGTGTGTGTGTGTGTGTGTGTGTGTGTGTCCTGCTCCTGCTGGGGCCCTGGCAAATCTGATAATTACTGTCCTGACAATGAAACCCCCCCCCTGACCCCACCTCGAAGCCCCTGCACCCCCAGACCTCCCCGAACAGCCTCCATAGAGAACAGGCTTACATCTTAACACAGACGTACATTGGCTCACACACATGAAAGCTGATGATTCACACATAGAAACATGGAGATGAAAGAAAACATGCAAAGCTTGAAAGAAAGTTTCGGAGGGACATTGTGTGGTTGTGTGTAGAGAGAAATAATATTCTATAGTTTAATATTGTGTACAAAGTCTGCAGGAGAACTATGAGGAGAAGAAAGAGGATCTGATGAACCAGATCAGGGAGGCCGAGGAGAAGCTGTCTGCTGAGCAGGAGGACTCAGTGGAAGAAGAGAGGAAGACAGATGAAGAGTTAAACCTCCTGATTCTGCAGAACATTGAGCTTCAGGTACATCAGATCATTTTAGATCTGAATTATACAGATTGATTTGTTTCATGTTCAGACTCTGAAGAAGAAAATGCTGAAACTTATGTTGTCTCTGTCTTTTCAGAGACTCGCTCTGAAGACCAATGAGTACAGAGAGAAGGTCAAGAAGGAGAAGAAGGAGAAGAAAAGCAGGAAAAGAAAGAGCAACAAGAGAGAGAGAGAGAGAGAGAAGAAGGAGGAGAGGAAAAAAGTAAGGAAGAGAGAGAAGGAGGAGAGAGAAGAAGAAGAAGTTGGGAACATGTTTAGATGTTTGAATTTTAAACGACGGAGCTCGTCCTAATCTCCATTTTCATATTTCATGTACCTCAAGCACCTTCTCATCCTGATTCCCCCCACTCCCTGACCCCTTAACCCCTTCCTACACCCCCCCCCTCCCTACACCTGTATTATATACTCTAGATATTTTGGGGAAAGTCAAGAATACATAACAATGACTTCTTGTCCCAGTTTGCTCCTTGATTCCAGATGCTGGTTAGTTGATATCTATCTCAATGATGAAAAATAAACATGTACATGAGGATACTTCAATAATAAGAGTTATTACATGTGACCGCTGCATGTTGTGATGTTATGATGCACGGCCTCATATCTGAAACCAGAGCGTCACTCAGTAGAGGATCTGCAGCAATCTCATAAACATATCATAAACATACAAACACATCCTACCTCACCATGTTAAAGAGCAAGAGGAAGAATTCCTGGATCCATCTCCAGATCCAGACCTGCACCAAAGTTCAATGCTTCTCTCTTGACCCACATCCTTCTACCAAGTTTCATGGAAATCTGTCTAGTGGTTTTTGAGTAATCCTGCAAACTCAGGCTGCGTTCATAAAAACTGATACAGGTGGGAGTCATGTGACCTCGATGTTACTCTAGAGGAACATTGGTCTCACATCTCTGCAGGCGGGAGTCGCTCTGTGAATCCAAACATGGCAGCAGGTTGTAAATGAAGAAACAATGAGGTGTTAGATCTTATTTCTTACAGCGTTCACACTGGGATCCAAAGAAGGTTAAAGACCAATGAGCCCAGCCCAGACGCTTCATCTAAGTCAATAAAAGAATGATAGTTTCCTTCTCCCTTTTTGGTGATAAAACATGTTCACCTCAGATCATGTGATGAGAGGTTTGACAGCCATGAACCACGAGGGTTCAAATCTAGTCATGAATCAACTGCTTCTGGTCCAAATGTTAGAAATAACTTTATAAACAACTGCATTTCAATGACTGATGAATGAAATTATTCTTTGTGCACATAGAGGACAGTGGACTCAGTAAACTGAAATGTAAATTCTGACTCAGACTCCAGACAGATCAGTGTTTTGGTCTGGAGGTCGTTCCCGTCCTGAGAAGCCTCTGTCAGCCCTGCAGCCTGCAGTCAGCAGGAGACACACAACGTCCATCATGTCGACAAATCGACTCAATCAGCTCCGACCGGCAGCATCAGGCCCTCGCCGCTTTGAAATCCAACACTGTTGATGGTTCAGCCGAGTGTTTCTGGAGAGGGAAAGGAAAAAGGGGAAAAGTGGAGGAGAGCAGGAGGCCTCATCAGCTCATGATGGCAGTGATGGAGTGAGAGGGGAGCAGCGGGATCTGTGTGATGTGTGGCATATCTCATGTGTGTGTGTTTGTGTGTGTTTGTTTGTGTGTGGGTCAGAGAGTCACATTTTACTAACATAAAAACACGATGTGAGGACTGGAAGTGGAGGTCACACAAACGTGAAGGTGCACGATTCATCAAGCACTTCAGATCAAACACTGGAGAGAAAGAGAGAGAACGAGATGGAGGGAGGGAGGGAGGGAGGGAGGGAGGGAGAGAGGGAGAGACAGAAAGAGAGGAAGAGGAGAAGAGATTAAAAAAAAACTGGATGTTTAACAATGTATGTGAGTGTTTCCACGATATTATATCCAATCACCACATATAATATAATATAATATAACATAATATAATATAATATAATATAATATAATATATGTAAGAGGAACATTTTGCTTGAGGAAAGCTTACGGTCTATATTCTAATTATACGTTACACTATGCAACAAGATTAAAAGTAAAGAATCTGATTATTTACAGAACCGATGACATTTTTCAACTAACTATATAATAACTTGTTGTTTTCTTTCATTCTACATAATCATTACCGTGCTGTGGTTCAGCTCCACTATTATAATATTAATTTAAACCAAAACTAAAATCAGAAAGAATATAAATGAAGGTTGAAGAGATTCATATCATTGTGTCAGTGAAACTTGTTCTCTGTGTTGTCACACTGGCCCCTTGTGGCAGAACCCAGGTACTGCTGTGACTCCACATGATGTCTAATCTCAGTTTATCTGAATTTACTCATCATATCAAGTGTTTCTGTAAAGCTCAGACTTAGAGATAGAGAGAATTACTAATCTGTTATGATGCATTTCTCAATATGTTTGATATTAAGTTATAGTTTTAGGGGGAAATGTTGAATAAGTTATAATTTTGAGGTCTTAATAATCATCTTCATCAACCATGAGGCTACATGAGCATTTATCAACTTTCACTGGTGTCACAGATAAATACTAGTTTTAACTCAATTCAATGTGTGATATATTTAACGAAAAAGAACCTTAACGAAAAATGTTACATAAATAAAAGTTAATTATTATAAAAGAACACATCGTTATTGCATTATTTCCGTCTGTGCTGCTATCTAGAATAAAAAAAAGCATAAATTCTAAAACGGATCACACCTGAATAAAATTATTTAATAATATCAAACTTTCTACTTCTACCCTACTACATACCACAAATAAATGTTATACATTTATCCTTTAAGTCTTTGTCTGTTAATATGTTAATAGTGTCTAATATATATTTATATCATTCTGTAATATGTAGACCTAGCTGCAATAACGTGAAAATCTTAAGTTATGTAAAATTAAATAAATGATTAATTATAAGAAACGTTCTACTTCTCCCCTATGACATACCAAAGATAAATATTATTAAAGTACTTCATATTTATTTATGTTATATGAATCTGTAATATTTAGGCCTATCTTGAATAAAGTGAAATTATACAAATTAAAAACAGGAAATATTACATGGATTAAATATATTTATTAAATTTACGTAAAATAAATAAAAGTTGTAATAAAAAGAAAATGTGTTATTTCTGCTACTGTGCTGTGATTTGCTGTCTCCGTGCCACGTCACCGCTACGTGCCCTCCTATTGGTGGATCGTCCTCCCGGAGCTGAAGGTGACGCTGGCCCGACTCTCTACCTCCATCCACCCGCCGTTCAGACGTATCCTCCCCGGTCTGCTCCTCCTCCAGTACCGCGCCGCGACCTTCTGCTTCTCCCGGAGAAACCATGTCCTTGTTCAGCGAAGTCCCGCAGGCTCCTCCCGTGGCCGTGTTCAAACTGTCCGCGGACTTCAGGGAGGACAGCCACCCGCAGAAGGTCAACCTGGGAGTCGGGGGTAAGAGATACAACCTCCCGGCTAATGCTAATGCTAACGCTAATGCTTATGCTAAGCTCGCCCGCTCCCGGAGGGGACTTAGCATCGTGCCCGCTGTTGCTGCCGCTTCCTCCGGCTCCGGGCCTCGCTCGGCCCCCGGAGCTGTCACTCTGCGGTCCAGACAAGAGGAGCTGCTGAGGTTTGACCTTCAAGCTAACTAGCTCTGAAGCTAACGAGCCCCACGTAGCTTCCCTTCGTGTTGACAGCCACTCAACTTTGAATCCTCGTCTCTGGAGCTGGAGGAAACTGTGTGGACGTGAAGCCCCCGAGGCTCTTATCTGGGAACTACTTTTAATTTTTACATTTTAATTCAGTTGTGTGTCACGATTTAGCTTAAATTAATCACATGACAGGAGGTGTTTGGGTTTGTCCCACTTTCCTCCGCCGGTCCTTGAACGCACCATCCTCCTGTTCAGTTGAAATCATCCAGTAACTTGTGAGATCTTCTCTCCTGCTGTCATCGTTTATTATTTATATAATAATTATAATTCAGTCCTAAACCTGCATTAATGCACTAACACCCAGTTACAGTAGAGGAGCCTCAGGGAACCTTCCTGGGCTCCTCACCATTCCCACTGTGGAGCAACTTTTCAACTTTCTATTAAGTAAGCCCAGCCAAATTGACAAAATACAAAATACACACACATACTCAAAGTACACAAGTAAAATGTGAGAGAGAAAATTAAAAAGGCATTTTAGTTATAATTGTTATTATTATTTCCCCCGGAACCTATTCAAGTGAACGACATAACCCTGTCGTTATCCTAGGGGAGTAGTTCATTATCTGGTTGGACAGATCACCTGGTTTCCTTCTAATCCGAACACACAACTACAGCTCAGGGCCGTACACAACATCACAACAACAGAATGATGTCACAGTGAAGCAGTTGCTGGATTGAAGGAACTCGTGTCTCTCAGCTTTGAGGCAGTTGCTGTGGTTTAGATACGCAGACATGTTCTTCCTTCTTAATTCAACTTCTCAAACTCACACATTGCTTCTATTAATCCCAAAGATATACACATAAAGAACATGATATGGAATAACCAAACACACAGTCAAGTTCTGCTATAGACGACGCAACATGGACTCCATCCAGAACGGCTCTTCTGGAGCTCGTTGCCTCGAGGCTCCAGAGCGACTCGCCCACATGACACGGTGTGTTCAGGTCATGGACACAGTTTGATGCTCTCTCTCTCAGAGGCAGTGGAAACCCATTGATTCAGCTAAATGAACAGAAATGAAACACGTGGCACAGAAACCTCAGTGTCGTCCTTGTGGTCACAGAATCTCCTTAAAGCAGATCTGCTCACCAACATGTGAGTGAAACATGTGACCTCACCGATACGTCTGCCCTTTCATTCAAAGTCTACAGCTGTGGTGCCGGCCGGATATTTGATACAGCTCTGCACAGGCTTCAGTACGTTATGAGCTCGAGTTCTTAAGGAGTCAAATATGAGCCACACACACACACACACACAGGCACATACACAGAAAGACACACACACACACACACACACACTTGTTTTAGTCTGGTTATTCAGGGTGACCTTCAGAGAGTCATAGACATAACTACAGCCCGACCCATGTGGAGCTGATGTTGATACCGATAACAGGGTGTAAAAAATTTGTTTCTCAAACATCTTCAGTCAAAAAATGTAGTTGAATCTTCATATTTAACAGTTAAACTATAGATTTTATTATAAATAACTGTAAAGAAAAGGAAAACACAACTTCAGCCAAATATGTACAACTTAACTTAACACTTTGATGTGAAACACAAACATCTTTTTGAGCATTATTCGTAAAATATAAGTTTTCATATGGGCAAACATACATGAATAATAATACGTCTGTGAACGGCTCATAACATGTGATTAAAACCTGTTTATCTCTGTCACTGGTGTTATTGTCTCAGACTGCAAGGTCATCATTTAGACATTTTGACTCTACTGTTGTTTAAAAATAAAGTTTAAAAACAGTTGGACCTTGAGAGATGGTTCTGTGTCCATGAGAGAAGTTATTGAAACACAATTGGCACATTGTGGAAAACTTGAGACATGTAAACAATAGCAACACAAAGATTTATAAAGATTCTATAAACTTCCCGGTACTTGCTTTGTGTCCCTGCAGCTTACCGCACCGACGACTGCCAGCCCTGGGTGCTGCCGGTGGTGAAGAAGGTGGAGCGGCTGATCGTGGAGGACACCAGCCTGAACCACGAGTACCTGCCCATCCTCGGCCTGCCCGAGTTCCGCTCCGCCGCCTCCAAGGTCGCTCTGGGAGAAGACAGCTCCGCCATCAAGGACAACAGGGTGAGAGAAGCCATGAGATCCTATCAGGTTAAAGCTTGTGCTGACTGTGATGTATTTTCAGAGAGTTACTCCATCCTTTCTCCTTCCTGTTGTGTCTCTCAGGTCGGGGCAGTCCAGGCTCTGGGTGGAACCGGTGCCTTGAGGATCGGGGCCGAGTTCCTGCGCCGCTGGTACAACGGCACCAACAACACGTCCACGCCCGTCTACGTGTCAGCGCCCACCTGGGGTCAGTAGGTCGGCACTAAGGAAGCTCACAGTCGGTTTCCTGGTAATTTCAAGGTTTCAAACATCTACTTTGTGTTCTCCTTCCTCCCAGAGAACCACAATGCTGTGTTCGCTGATGCTGGTTTCAAAGACATCCGGCCCTACCACTACTGGGACGCTGCTAACAGAGGCCTGGACCTCACCGGGCTCCTGGACGACCTGGAGGTGAGGAGGGACCCGTGTGAACAACGGGTCATGACACAAGAAATACAAAATCAAATCCAAATTAGACACCAAAATGAAACTTTGCTCGTTGACATCTTCTTAGTTTCTAACTGATGTTTAATACACAACACAGTTCATTAACTTGGACGTTTCAAGGATCAGGTTTCACAATTTAGGGAATCGACCGTGTGACGGAAATTATTTTCCTGTTCTCACTTGGTGACTTTTGTTGGTTCTAATCCTGTTTTTCCCTTCTCGTCATGTAAGCACACACATGAATAACTTCACATGTTCCTCATTAACAGTTTGAAACATCTGCACGAATCCTGAGTTGTATTATTTTTTATCGTAAGTGAAACTATCGAGTCAACTAATCTGACTTATGAAAATAGATCTGAACATTTGCATATAAAGAAACAGTTTTTCCTCATCAGGTCCAATAAACCAGATTATCATCTGACTGCTGTTTACTCGAGGAGAAACAGAATAGAAGCCAGAGGAGATATAAAAGAAGAAAGAAAGAAACACACATTTACAGAGTTTTTTTTTAACCTGATTTCATATTTGTTTCTGTTCTTAATCTCAACAGAAAGCTCCAGAACACTCCATCTTCATCCTGCACGCCTGCGCTCACAACCCGACCGGCACCGACCCCACCCAGGACCAGTGGAAGCAGATCGCAGAGATCATGAAGGTTTGTTCTCAGATCAGGTGCTGGAGATATCTGCTCCTCCAAAGCTTTCTGTGTAAAACCCTGAATCATCCAAAGCATCTGTGTGTGAGAACGTCTGAGTCAACAGCAGGAGAAAGACCAGAGTGTTAACCCTCTCTTCTTCATGTGTTTATCTTTGCTTCTCTAGAGGAGGAAGCTGTTTGTGTTCTTCGACTCGGCCTATCAGGGCTTCGCCTCTGGCTGTCTGGATAAAGACGCCTGGTCCATCCGCTTCTTTGTCTCCGAGGGCTTCGAGCTCTTCGTAGCTCAGTCCTTCTCCAAAAACTTCGGCCTCTACAGTGAGTACATGATTCCCACCCGGGTGCATGTTTGAACACACCCCTGAGTTCTAGCAAATTAGTATTTACTTGCCAAAGTATACGTTTATTTACTCTCATGACAGTTGAGTCAATAGAAACATCAGTCGTGTGATTCCTCTTCCTCCCCCTGCCCTCTTCAGACGAGCGGGTGGGGAACCTGACGGTGGTTTCCCAGGACAAAGAGGATCTGACCCGGGTCCTGTCTCAGATGGAGAAGCTTGTGAGGACGACCTGGTCCAACCCTCCGTCCCAGGGAGCGCGCATCGTCAGCAAGACCCTCAACTGCCCCGAGCTGTTCGCTGAGTGGTGAGTCCATCATCGGCCTGGTGGCTTCGTCTGACTCACCTCTGGATGTTCAGAGGATTATTCTAAGTTAAAACATTTCAGTGTTGTTAAGTGTTGATATATAAAATAATGAAGAGTAGCTCGGTATCTTCAGTGTGGTTTCAGGAATCAGGTTATTCACACTTTTCAAACTCAGATTTTCAAGAGGGCCCGACTGATGTGGGTTCTGGGGTCTGGTGCAACTTGGACTTTAAGAAGTAGAAGATGTTGATCTGATCTTAATCCTGCAGGAAAGGGAACGTGAAGACCATGGCCGACCGGGTTCTGTTGATGAGGGATGAGCTGAAGTCGAAGCTGCAGGCCCTGGGCACCCCGGGGACCTGGGACCACATCACCCAGCAGATCGGCATGTTCAGCTTCACCGGCCTCAACCGTGAGTACACATACCCACAAACAAACACACAGTCACGCACACAATCTGATTGTAGATCTGCGTCTTTACTTTGTGGTACTATTGAAAGTGAAATTAACCTAAAAACCAGTATGGAAACAGTTTCCTAATATACAATTTAACTTGTCAGTGCGGCTCTAGTTCTTCTTCTACGCTCTGCGTGACGGCCCCGTGTTGTCATGTGTCCTTCAGCCAAACAGGTGGAGTACATGATCAAGGAGAGGCACGTGTACCTGATGGCCAGCGGCCGCATCAACATGTGCGGCCTCACCACCAAGAACATCGACTACGTCGCTGAGTCCATCCACGAGTCCGTCACCAAGGTCCAGTAGAGGGCGACTTCCCTGTGCGCCCACTTCCTGCCTCCTGCACGCCACAGGAAGTATCACCGTGTCTGTGCCCCCTGTCCCCCCCCCCCCTGCTTAACCTCTCCTCTGATTGGACAAAACTGCAGCAGGGTTATTTGCAGTTGAGCCAATGGGAGGAGGATGTGTTTTCTGTTCTCACGGTAAAGTACTAATCTTTGGGAGGTGCAATGACTTTAGGAAAACACTTGAACAGTCGGGTATCGCTGACGCAGAGTTCTGTTCACCAGAACTATAGAATATTATATTAATTAAAATGTCTCTGATCCATTTCCTGCCTCACATTTCCTCATGTTGTGTCCTTTCTCGTCACAAACAATCACTTGAGCTTTTGTTACGAGTTAACATTTACATTATTGTATGTATATGTAATCAACAGCTGCTTTCAGACATGCACTGAAGTCCGAGTCAGTTTTCCAGAAGGACTGTAACGAGGGACGATTCTTTTTTGAGTCTTTGTGGAAATGTCCGGACCCTTGTTTCAGTTCCACCGTGTCTGAGACCAGCTTCAGTCCTTCCACTTTCCTGCACAAGTTCTGAACAAAGAAAAATCAAGTTACATGTGGAAATCATGAAGTAACTGCCACTAAAGAAACGAAGCACGGTGGTTCTTTGCAGTTTTAAATTTTAATAAGTTGTTGGAGACGACAAATCAAACTCAGTCGACTCAGCAGATCTTTTGTTTCAACGGTTATTGTCTCCGTCATGTGACTTGTTGTTTGGTCACTTGCTTGTCATGCATGTGCCTGAGGGTGGGAGTTATTTGTTTGTTTTTTTGCCTTGTCCCAGCTGTGACTTATTGCCATCACTGAGTGCCCCCCCCCCCCCCCACTCCCCCCTGTGGTGTGTTGTGTTCCCCCCCCCTGCACTGATGTGTGTTACAGAACAGCCTCTGTAGAGTCAGTCGTTGTGTTGCTCGGACCTCGGAGCCCGACACTTGTGAGCCACTCTCCCGTTGTGTGGTGGTGTTTGTTGAAGGCACACACCAGTATGTGTTCATACTGGAATAAATTATAAACTACCGGAAACCAGTCAAACCATCTCGGTGTGCTTTTTTTTTCCACAAACCTTCTCTGGGTTTATCTACATGGAAGAAGGTCAAAGTTCTCAATGTTACATTAGCGTTCCGATTTGAAAGCTGATCAATGTCATACACGAGTGTTTGGTTATGTTGGTCTCACTGGTGGAACTGGTGGAAAGATAAAGACTGTCTTTCCAAACCACAAGTCTACTTAGTTTTACTTCATCAGAGATAAAGTGTTTTTCTTGTGACACAGGAATACAGAAGTAGAAAATACAATATACACAACGGTCCCTTTCAGATCAGATCATTATTATTTTGAGGCTATAGGCAAGAAAGAATCTGTTTTTTCAAAGTAAAGATACTTTAAACCTCTCAGATAAATGTAGTAAAATAGAAATGCTTCTTTACTTCTTCAGTAGTGCACTAGTAGATATACTTAGTTACTTCAGAGTGCCATTCTCTTTTTAGGATGTATTTCCATAGGATTTATTGACGGAATAAAAAACCTCATCAGACTTAACTCTATAACTTTAAATGTAAAATGAAAACACGAGACATTAAAGAAATCCTGCAAATTAAAAAAAACTGATCTCAGGTTCTTCATGAAGATCTGATCTCACAGCGTCCTGCAGCAGAACGTGTTCTGTTCTAGTTTTGACCTCGAAAGGAAGATGCTGATTGGCTGTGTGCATTGCTCCAATGCAGCAAAGTGACTCAGCAGGTTTTGATATATTCCTCCTGGGGGGCGGGGGGCACTTCCCCTCCCACCTCCCCGCCTCTTACATTAACCAATGAGCAGGGATAGAGCACAACCCTCCCCCTGGTTCGTGAAAGTCAAACCTCATCATCTGGTTCACGTCTGTTTCCATGACACGTCGTATTTTAACACTTGAATTCAAACTGATCCTCAGGGAACAAGAACCGGCTCCAACCTGTGAAACCTGCTTCAGGACAATTATTATCATCCTGTTTTAGATTAAACCAACAACAACCAAACACGGATCAGAGCCGGAAACTTCGACCTCTGCATCGTCTTCCTCTCTCGTCCCTCCCTGTCCCCCCCGCCCCACCCCTCTCTCCTCCTCTTCCTCCTCCTCCTCCTCCTCCTGCTGCTGCAATGGCACAAATCTGATCCTGCAAACACAGCCGGACGAGGCCACGCCCCCCCCCCCCCCCCCCCAGTCAGCCCCATGCAGAGAGCACATCGGGCCGCAGAAACATAGGAGATCCCACATGAGTCACATATAAACGTACATGTTCATCCAGCACGGAGAGCGACAGGGTTTTATATTTCATCGCCGCGATAAATTATTAGTGAGTCACACCTTTAATATTCACAAGATCAAACGTGAACCTGCATGAACTCAAGTGTCAAACCTCCAGAGAACTAGAATCATCTCAGCTCTCCAGCTGCAGTCGAGCTGCGGTGAGCGTGTGTTGATGTTCCTCAGATTTTATAAAAGCTTTCACTCTAAACCCGGTGCTCACACTCAGATAACCTCTGGTCAGACGTGCTCTGCTTGTGCTCTGCTTGTGCACTCACGCATTTCCTGCTCTCCAGCTTGAGCTCTTCTCCTCACGTTCACAGTGATTCTGTGCACGTGTTAAACTTCTTTTCTTGGAATTATTTGGGAAAAATCTCGGAAATCCCAAACTAATAGAACGCCTGGTGCATTGGAGTGCAAGCAACAACCTGTCAGAGAACCAGTGCACGGTTCTGAGTGAAAGCGTCTGAAACTAAAGGACCACAGGACAGGAACAAATCCAAGAAGTCACACAACACAACTGTTTCAATGTTAGAGCTCCATAACTTTTAATTTACAAGTAGGAATGATATAAATAATATGACGAGCAGCAGGATATAAACATGTTTTTCCTCTTCTTGAAAAATATACATCCAGTGCAACTT